>NC_087341.1:5241212-5544242 GCF_037043105.1 Vanessa tameamea | reverse complement strand
GTGTGATTGAATCGTGTTGTATATTTTTGGAACCTCTTAATGTTAAGTTTCGAATAGCGTCTGTAATATATAATTTGAAACGAACCTTTCAAGCAGGCATCAGATGTGAGGGCATACTGTATGCCACAGGAGCCCAGCAGGAAACCCACTTGCTGCAGACCAGCGTCGCGTCTGGTCAGCGGCACCTCTATGGGCACGGGGACTATGCCCGCTTGCAGACATCCGTAGAACGCACACATGAAGTTTATAGGATCGTTGTTGGGGTAAACTAGCGCCACCCTGTCGCCTGGCTTGATTGAATTGTCACCAGTGAGTGGGCCGCCGCTACTGCTCTTCGACGTAAACGTTTTGTTCAGTACTGCGTGAGCTATTTTCAATGATCGGCTCAACAGTTTTCCTGTTAAAAACATGTTATTTTTATAGCAACTGCTTCTTTGCTGCAATTTTTTTAGTTTGATACGTATGTATCTTCGGACACAAGGCATTTCGTTCATTTTTATATTTATATTACAAATCCAGTCTATTGCGTAACATACATTTTGTATGTAATGTAAAAGTAGTATGTTAACATATATGTATAAATATTAAACAAACCACCCCGCTAAGTATAAATAAATATATATCAACTGACTGCAGTAACAATCACGCAGTGGTAAATCGAGCAAACATTGTAAGCGATCAACTTGCTTGATGAGACACAAAATCTATGCTCGCTGCAAGCGCTCTTTGGTCTCAAATGTCCCGTGAATATGGCGCCGGCTGGTATTTTTCTAGTTTAAGAAACATCGTCTGAGACGAAAGAAAAGTTTCACATAACATTTGTAACGCTGGATAAATCACTGTACAATCTTTGCTCGGCAATACGATGTAAACTGGTGCTGATCCCGATAAACGTTTTTTCTGCCAATATTGTACTCACCATAAGTGAGGGAATTGCTAAGTTTTCCATTAGGGTCGAGTACGGTAGCAACGTTTGCTTTAAATGAAGCCGTGCCGTATCTCTGTAGTGCGGCCTCTAAATTCCTGGGCAGTCCAGCCGGTACGACGAGCTGTTCGCCAACGGCAGGAGTCATGGTTCCACCTTCTGGTTTCGGTGCGTTTGGATCTTTGGGATTAGCGGCGATCTCCAATTCAATGTCGTCATCTTCGTAAAACTCCGGCAGAGGTCGACGTTTGGGTCGCTTTAGAGTATTAAGTAATTGCTGTATTTTGGCTGATACCTACAAAAATCGCAACTCGCTAATAATTCAAATATGTAATTTTGAACAATTTCATCTTATTTTAATCCAAATAAAGTATTGCAAAGTAAAAATAAAAACATAACTTTTTTATTTCAGTATAAAAGTTTTATATGTATATAAGAGAAATATTTTATTTCATTGAATGTAAATAAATAGTACATGTAAATTATTTGAAGTTGCGAGTTTACGTGTAATAGTTGTTCATATACATTTCGCTACAAGTTTTTAGCAAGTACTAAGTACCATGACAGTAGGTCTGTCTATTTCAAACAGCTTTTATTCTGATGATCGCGTGAACTTTTCGTGTTTCGTATTTGATTATTACTTTGTTTCTTGGTACACTTTTATTTACCGTAATAAAAAATATAACTTGAATAACTGACATTAGATCATTTCATTTTGAATGAAAGGTCTGACAATGTCTTGAAACCCCGTATAAGCTATTGTCATAGAGTCAAATAAAATCCGTAGTGTTTCCTTCGTGAAACAGACAAACAGACAAACATTTTAATAAGAAATAATATTACAAATACATATTATCATTACTCTTTGTGACATCAACAGTCAATAACTCGATTATGTTTATTAGATATTTTTTTCTTTTTAATTTAAATATTTTTGTTGGATTTATTATATATGTATGTATGTATTTATATATATAGAATAATATCGTCTGGGTAACTTCTTGTATAATTAAACATAAATAAAGCGAAAAAGTAAAAATATACAAACTACTACACTTGTAGGCTACTAATTTAGCAAAATTTTCGGTTATACAAATAAATTAAAATTGAATTTTACCTTCCACCTGCCAGTGCCGGTGCCGGTGTCCTCTGGCTGCGCGTAGCACTGCACGCGGTCCGCGATGAGAGCGCCGCCGCGACGAGCGCCAGATGTCGTGTGGGTTACGTCCGGTTGAATGTCTGGCGACGGAGACTATTTACTTATTTTTGTTCAACAAGACCAATATTATATCTATTATTTTTTTATTGATTTAAACATTTCCGAGTTATTTAGTGTAAAAGAAACACATATATGAAAATTAAAGACTTTTTAAAACCCTATTTATACTATGGAATAATTGCAAAAGTAACTCTGGTCTGTCTGTCTGTTGCTCGCTCTTTCATGGCCAATCCACTGAACCGAATTTGATGAAATTCGGTATGAAGTAAACTTGAACCTCAAGAAAGGACATAGGTTTTTTATGCCTAACACAGACGACCAACCCCTAAAACGAAAGCGAACCCACGAATGACAATTAGATTACTATACTTGTTTTAAATCATTCTCTAACTTCGCCTAACTCACAAGCTGGTAAATGTGTGATGTCAGAAAGATCAATCTCAGTTTTTTCTCGCGGCGCGTGCTTCTTATCCCGCTGATGATGCAGTTGTGGAAGAGGGGGTGGATGTCCACGGGGATGAGGTGCGGCAGCACGGCGAGCTGGAGGCGAACCTAACTCAGGTGGTGGTGGCAGTTCTGAGTCGCCAGCGCACGAATCCTCATCAGAGCTTGATGCTATTGACAAGATAGTTATTTTTCATCACAACATCATTTGAGTGTTTTGATTGCGAGTAAATTAAAGTATTATCAACATATCAAATTAGTAGGTAATCATCAGCAAGTTACAATGGAAGTAAGCGAATAATTTTATTATGACATTGAAAACGATTCTACTTATTCTTATTATAGGAAAGCTGAAGAGATTTTTTTCTCTGAACCGGTAGCTCGGGTCGGGTTATGTTAAGCAGTAGTTACGTTACACTCACAAAGATCATGTCTTTCTCTGTCAGGACTCTTGGCCATCATAGACGTGCGCTTTGAAGGCATCGGGAGAGACGGTTTTGGCCGGTTCTGCATCTCCGCTAGCGCCTGCTGGACTGCCTCCTGTCTAACTTCTGTAAAGCGACATTTTTATTTGAAACTACGTTCACCGGAAACTTTTATATTAACTGTAATGTAAAGTTCAAGAGATAAAAATGTTTTAAAAATTTTCAAGCTCAAAATTATACCAACATAACATCAAATAAAATCAGAATTATTATGGGAAAAAGGCTACTCGAACCAAGCCATATCAATAAAATAATATGGATTATTTATAATAAATGTCAAAATACTAGATAGATATCAAACTGCTACAGTATACTATAAAATAGACTTATTAAAAAAAAAGCTTTGGACACGGTTAATATATATACATATATTTTAATTTACTTAAAAATAGATCTTCAAGACAGCGTTGTCATACAGAAACAATAATATTATAGATGTTCTAATAATTAATAAGAAGTATCTAATGAAGCATAATAAGACGTAAATAAAAATAGGTGACATTAAAACATTCCGTATACACTACATGAAACTAAGAAATACAGCAGTTTTAATCACGAAGCGAAAAGTACGTACATAAAATAAAATAGGTCACCTAGTGTACATGGTACTTTGATGATTTTAATTGCCATTCATAGAATGCTTTTAAAAGAATTACACGTCAATTGCTGTATATAAATTCGAAATTATTTCGAGGAAATTATTTCAAACGAAACAATTAATGTACATATTACATACACTTGTTATAAAAATACCGCTTAGCATAAAGCAATCAAGCTAATTATGTATCATTACAAATGCTCTACGATCTCAAAATTGTGTTAATTCGCATATCAATATCAATGCTTTACTTGAATGTAACGCTTAAAATAATGTATACGTCGCCTTACATGATCTAACTAGGACAATAAGACGCGCAGGTTTTAAAACATGCATTATAATTTACGTAATACGCGGAGCGTGTTCACAGAAATAGTGTCAAATTAATAATAGTCGTTTAGCATGCAAAACTCTCGTGTTGTACGTACCATGATTTAAGTTAAGAGCGACAAGTGGTGTTGCTTCCAATATTAAGATAGTTTATAACAACTACACGAAGACGTCATCTTGTAAGATACAAAAAGAAAAACTATACTTAAAAAATATATACGTAATCATAATATTACGTACAAATGCTTATAAATAAAATTCAATTTTTAAAAAACGAGAAACGACTTGTCTCGACTGAGTTGACTTGACTTATAAGTCGTTTTGAAGTCGCATAATAATTAATATTTCAATAATATATATACATTCAGTATTCATAATAAAGCGTTACCGTGTCTTACTATTTATTTATCACGTATTTTATTTAAGATTTAGCCACGATTTAAGAAATGTATAGAAATATCTTATTACTTGCGCCGAATGTAAATCATTACGAGCATTACAAGGTCAGAACTACGCAAGAGTTTTGAATGCACATCCTCGTCATAATTTGTTCCCAGACAGGTTTGTTTATTTATTATGTTAAAGATATAAAACATATACATATAGTACGAATTTCAAGAGTGAGCTATGTATCCCGTTCGCTTCGATTTAAATTATGAATTTCGTAACCTATCACACGTAGAGTATTCGTTCACAAAGCTTACTAGAGATACGTTATTTTTTTAATTTGAGATTTTATAGACACTTGCTTTTTATATTGAATTATAAATAAACGTAAAGTTTAAAGCAATTAAGATGAAACGGGTTATTAATTAACAATACATCAAGCAAACCATTATGTAGTAAATTATCATGTATTGTATATGTATTGTTTACTTCATTACATATATATAATAGTGAGGTTAAGCCATTGTTACATATACATATATGCATATACACATAACTATTATATCTACAATTGAGTACGCGTAACGAGATAGGTTAGGTGTGCGAATTATCTGCACAAACGGGTACGTTTTGATACAATCAATGTGTTGACAATTCAATTTTCATGTCAATAAGGCAACCCTTTAGTCTAGCAGACAGCAACAAACTTTGGGAACATCTCATTCCGTCCAGCCATTTAAGCCACTTACTATTTTAGGTACGTCATTTAAGATAGGATAACAAGTTAAAAACTAAATTGTTTACATGGCTCATGCGGCTACATGCTGTTCAAATCACACCAGGCATATGTTATTGCTTTTCTAGATACACAATATTAATGGATATATTCAGGAATTGGAATAAACAGATATATGTATTTAATTATAAATTTAATCAAATAACTCAATTTATTGTATATAAAATATAACTATTAACGGCATACTATCTCTTGGTTTGTCTACTAGTCTAATTCATAAGATATTTCTAAGCTATAATGATAATGATGAAATTCTCGTGATCAAATATTGGTCAATCCAAATGCGTAGATATTCAATTGCAGACGTGGGAAACACGGGTGATCTCTCTATGCCCTCAGTTTCATAATCTGATAGAACAACAAACCAACACAACCGGCGATATCAGGTTTGGGACGAACTGCTTTGTTCAAATATACTAATATAACACTGCAACTACTAACTCGGGTCTAATACCTACGAGAGATAATTTCTTGGCAGAAAAACCTATCACTGGCTTGACTAGGACATTGAAACCAGAAACTATGGCTATGCAACCTTATAAGTTAGTAGAGTCTAAATCAACGAGGCATTCAATTATTTTTAAACATTCTGTTACTTATCAAATGCATTTTTATTAAAAAGGATTTATAAGTACAAAACCATCTAAAAACGTTTCGTAGTTCTTATAGAATTTGAAATGAGATTGAAATAGAAAGAAATTGAAATTTTGTAATTTTAAAGTTTAATAATAATGAATACTGTTCAAAAAGTTTCAATTTAAAGGTAAAATTTTTGAAAATTGGGCGAACGCTGTGTTTTTATGTAAGCTACACTATAATCATTACGCTACCGGACCGACTCCGATAAAAAAGAAAGTGTCCAAAATATTATCCGTAAATATTATATAAAGAGCATTAAATATACATTGATGACACTAAGAATTTTTAGAAAAGGTTCTTCCTTAAAGAATATAATTAGGCGCGAATTAGTCGGATGAAGAGACTCAAACTATAAACATCTTCTTATCCTTTTAACAGCTCCGCAAATCTGGTAAAATGATGGCTATTTTCAGCAGCATAATTTACTATCCCCACTTGTTAAATAACATATTTTAAGCAATAATACCTAAAACGTTTATATAACACTTATATTTTTCATAAAACAAAAGAAACATCTTTTACGGCATTAATTACCAACGCTAAAATAAAAAAGAACAATTTTAAAGTATTCCATAACATTCATGGGAGTAAAAGAAACCCAGCAACTGTAAGCAATAAGCCACGAGAATAGGAGCGAGAGGCCTTTGTGAAGGAGAGCCCAGAAAGCCACGCAAGCCTTACAAATCCCTTTTCTCTAGAAGACTGCTTTTGTGTTCACTTTGCGATTTACAATTTTTATTTATTAACGATTTTCAACCTACGATTTAATGCTATTCCGAATTGTGGTTGGTAACCGTAAACGGCAAAGATTAAAAATAGTTTATTTGTTTTACCCAATGCGATTTATCTGATCTTCATTATAGGTGTGACGTAGGTAGACGTACAAGACGTGTCAAGAAGACTAACGTAAAAGACGCTAAATTTATTAAATAAATCGAAACAAAAATAACCAAACCTCATTTTGTGGGATGTCAATATCAAACAAAGACACCTATATTTTGATTTTGATATACCCTCCCAAAAAAATATATCACAATTTAATAAAAACAAGGCACGTCTTGTCTTGTCTTGTTGGATAAGTTTAAATTGCCGTTAATAAGCCGTGCTTAATCAACAAGCCGTGGCTTGTCATTGAAAATTAAGTAAAAAAAATATCTCTGCACAAAAACAGTAGCCATAGTTAATAGAATATTTTTTTAAGTCTTGGTTTTAGTTTTTTAATAAATATATATTCGTGTATTGAATATTATAGGATCAGGATGGGTATTTTTCAGAATAGGCATGCAAATAGTTAAATAGCTACCTACCTATTATTTTTCTAAAAGTAATATCTAAACTTCATCCCTAGAATACATTAATATGTGATTTTATTAAAATCTATTCATTGAGTATATGTGCTAGTTTGTGGCTACCGTAATTTTCCCTACAGCAGGTACACATAAATAGACTTCTATGAATGGGACTAAAATTATCACAACATAACATTTAATTAGATATTTATTGAATATAAATATATTCTCGATTAAATCAATTATAAATTGAAATATAAGTGAAATTGACTTAAAAAAAAGATTAATAATATTTGTATGGTTTAAACAATAACATTATTATTATTTTTTACAATGCAAAAAAAAAACGTGGTAAAAATCCTATATCTTCCGGTATAAGTTTTATATATATTGGTTTCGTAGTTATTTTCTGTTAGGAAAAACAAAAAACGACTCCTTATTTATTAACAAAGATTATTATATTTGTTCTCCGCGCAGTAAGTCTACACGATGATTCTCCGTAAATTAAACGAATACAGTAAGAAATTTAAAAACAATATGTGAATGAAATATTGTATAGGTAGTGGAAGCAGCAATATTCAATGGCGACTATTGCGTGTGCAAGCTAAGGAATTTCTCTTGCACGCACGACATATATCCAACATTTGTTACTTCTGTTAACTTAATTTAAAGTCTTGTTAAATATATTAAATGATCACTGTAATCCTAATAATGCACGACAAGCTGATACTTATTAAGGAGTCGTGATTGTCTAGTGCATAGATCACATGGTTTTGGGTCAAAGATCGGGAGTTCAAATCAGGACAATTACTAATTTTTCTCATGCCTCATTTGCATAATTGATCGCATACTTAAGTTGAGGGTAAACAATAAGAGAAAATCTGCGTAAAGATGCATTCAAATCTGAATTAAAAATATAAGAATCTACAACAGAATCTATGTCTAAAACGTTAGAATTGAAGGCTCCAAGGCCTATACTTTTGCCCAGCGGTAGCATATTAACCTGCTGACTAAGGGCCAAGATGAAATATGGAATTAGTTAAAAAAAGTATAATGAGAAAACGGATATAAATTTATATTTACAGAGCTTAGGAAATTGCAGCTTTAACTTAACCCTCTATTTACATAGAAATTAAAAGACTTGTAAGATAACGACACACGTGTCCAAGCGGTTGTAATGTTATCTAGAAGCCCACATTAATATAGCCGTTTTAAATCGTGCGAGCAATCGCCGAAGCGCAAAAAAGGTTTCTATAATATAGAAAATTATGACATATACTTAAAAAAGAAATTTAATTTGATCAGTGACCAAATATTTAAAAAAAACCTGTTTGAGACAAGATTAATCGCGTTTTGTGACCATTTTCTTTAATTAAAACATTTATTTTAATTACAAAAGTCCTTCAATTGATCGAAATATTATTACCAGTAAATTCAATTTAGACAAATTTGATCGATATATTTACAGGTCGATATAATTTAATTCATATATATTTATTTAAATGTAATTGTTATATTTAATTTAAGTTTTCTACTTCGATAAAATATAATTTTAACAATATGATATTTAATTATTTCTTGAAGTTTTGCGCTTAAACATCTGTGATAAAATTCAATCATGTATGTGTGAGTACTTATGTGTGTAAATTGATGCGCAATTAAAGTAGTGTTATTAGACATCTCCCACGGAGCTCGAGGTTAAAAGCTAAATCCGTGTAATATCGCGAGCGATCAGGAGCTAAGCCGAATATATCCTGAGGTAGTTCAGAGTACTACAAACTGACCTATTTAAAATCGTCAAAATGCACGGTGCTGGAATCGACTTCAAATATTAACGAGCGTATATTTTTAGACGTTTGTTGAGTTGAGTTGAGTTTGTTTTTTTCTTCATTTAGATGAAAATGAGAGAGAATGTAGGTTTTTTAAAAACTTATCATGTACATACCATCATTGAATTTCTGTAAAAATTCTTATAAAATATGAAGACATTTATTTATATAAATATATACATTAAGGAAAGACTAATTTTAAAATGGAATAAGTTACTAGATAATTCTGAATAGTTCAGATGTTTTGTTTGCTTTGACTATAATATGTGAGCTATAATTTAAGGACTGCGGTACGTGTACGAACACAATAAGCATCCCGACTTTCTTGAGGACATTACGTACTCTACAATCACAGCCACTTGGATCAATTTAACATTTAAGAAAGTATGTCAGTCGCTAGACAAGCACGGGGTCCAGCTTCTAGATAATTTTTAATTTATCAATTGAAATGCAGAGTTTAGTTACATTATATTATATAATTTTCTGTATTTAAATAATATTATTACGGCATATCGTTAGATAGGACCTTTAAGCAAAAATAAAATGATTTATTCCCCTTATTAATAAGTATTCTTATAAGGAAACTCGGGATTGTAATATCCCAAACAATTTAAAATTTAATATTTATACGTAATTTATTTGTAAAAAGATATATAAATAAAAATATAAGTATGCGTATGGCCGAGTTTGACAAGTTTTTATTGTTAATTCTTTTATTTATTCACGAGTAATAATATTCTTACACCATAACGAAAAATGGGACGCTAACAGATCACTCTCGCGTCTGTCTGTTTGTCTCACGGCCTATTTTCTCAACTTACTCAAGGGATATACACGTAACATCCCATTGTTGGCGGTGCATTGGCGAAGTGAGATAAAGTATATATTTCTTACGTTACATAAAATATAGTATAAAAAAACATCTTTTTCCGCTTGCATATTATAAATAAAATTTTACAATTAAGATATTTCACAAAATTTACCTTCAGTCCCTCTCTTTTTAAAACGCAATTTGAAATTATGTGAATAAGTGCTGGATTCAGATAAATCATTGTAATTGGTGCTCAACCGCGTTTTATTGTGAAACGTCTATCATGTGCCAAAAATAGTGGGAAATTGAGAAGTTTATTATTCGAAGTTAAAAATGAAAAAATGTACAAATAAATTATGATGGTAACTTCCTTGCGCCTGATGCATCCACTTTCATATAAATATTCTTATTATAATAATACAGTATTCCAATTCGTTATATATAATATATACATACAGTATTTAAAACAACTTTACACTTAAACATTGTTTAACTTGTAAAAGTGTACCTTTAAACATGAGGGCCGTCTTAGTCGAATTCGGGGTCATTTTGAACAAGGGATTTGGGGCCCTGATGGACGACTCTTTTATCTCGTCTCTATTTACTGACCATTTCCAAATGGTAAGTTATATTTAAATTGTTTTTGTCGTATGCTATCCTTTAGGGTCCAGAGCCCGAGACGAGCGCCAAGCCACCAGAA
The DNA here is from genome assembly GCF_037043105.1 of Vanessa tameamea. Taxonomy (NCBI): domain Eukaryota; kingdom Metazoa; phylum Arthropoda; class Insecta; order Lepidoptera; family Nymphalidae; genus Vanessa; species Vanessa tameamea. The sequence continues at coordinate 5,533,790 of NC_087341.1, read as the reverse complement.
ACATTAAAAAAATATACAGTATACGTCTTTTTTGGAGCCCTGGGCACGTTACCCGTGTGCTCATAACGTAACGGTAACGGTAAAGACGGTAAATATAAATATATAACGTCTATATAGAAAAAACACAACCGATTTCATGTCACTACGGCATCGGTTTAATGCTTTATAAAAACATAACTTTTTATGTAAACATAGAAGCGAGTAGGCGGTGTTGTGAGCTAAGAAAGCTGTTAAGCCGTAATATACTCAAAGGGAAATTTTATTAGAGCTATATAAGTTATTTTATTATTTAAGATTCTTTTGAAGAGTGCTTCTCCTATTAAATTGAAAACGTAATACTAAGAATATAAATAAAAAACAATCATTATGTTTTAAAATAGCGTCCTTATTTAAATTTAAATTAAATATTGGACAACATCACATACATTACTCTGATCCTAACTTAAGTAGCTAAAGCACTTGTGTTGTGGAAAATCAGAAGTAACGACGGTACCACAAACACCCAGACCCAAGACGACATAGAAAATGAATGAACTTTTTCTACATCGATTCGGCCGGGATTCGAACCCGGGACCTCAGAGTAGCGTACCCATGAAAACCGGTGTACACACTACTCGACCACGGAGGTCGTCAATTCGGCTGTTATATGTCATTGTTTGGAAATTGTATAAATTATTGAATTAAATATTTTAATACCATCAAGTGTTATCGTATGCCTTTTCCTTAATATTTTTTAAAACATTTTCGGAATATTGAGTAATATAAAATCACTTGTCCAAATTATATTTATAGAATGAAAAAATTAATAAGTTTGGTAGGGTTTCATACTGTGCGTCAAAGATTATTTGAAGTAAAGAAGAAGTGGGCGAACGACGTTAAGAGAGTGTTTATATAATTTGCATTATGTTCATAACTCAAAAAAAAATAATAACCTAAGTGACGTTTTTAACGAAATAAAAAAATAAGGAGATATTCCATAAATTAAAATCTTAAGCAGTTTAATAAAAATAAATATTTTGTCGCGTTATTATGATATTAAAAAAACCGTCACGTTTGGTAGTCCCATGACTACAAGATTCAATCATCCAAATTGGTTTAACCAATTTTCAGTTGTCGGTCAACATACGGACAGATATATAACGAAATATTTTTTAAAATCGAATAAATAGCAATTATATTGTATCATTGTGTCAAGTTCATTAATGTTTAATGATTCATGATTTACTAAACGTAGTATTATTAGCTAGCGGCCTGAAACTATATAAGTTTTCGCGTGTACGTCCCAAAGATTATCTCCATGTCAAAAGTGAGCTCACAAATACGATGACGGTGCATCGCCTTTAATGAAAACTTTTTTAATGAAACGATGCTACTTTTTAAATACAAACTGTATTAAGATAACTATAATCTTCTCAAAGCTTTAGGAAACTAATCAAAGCTAAAAATAAAAAAGGTAAAAACTTTGCTAAAAAGTTCCATAAATTTTGTTAGATAAGATTAAGGTACAAGAATTTTACTATTATAGAAACATGTAGTTTCCAGTGGAGATCTTATTTAATATGACAAGAGTTCAAAGAAAGCTCCCTAATCCATCACCGTGTAAAAAGTAGACAGCCTTAATCAATATAATAATATGAATAAAACAGTCGCAACATACCATAGCATTCGGAGTTATTAAATATTCAAAAGGCAGCGTCTATCCCAATTTAAGCTTGGGTTTGTTTTTATATCAAAGTAAATATATTTACTTATACAATTTACCAAGTTTGTTAGGCTTATATTCGTCGAAGACAAATGAAATACTTTAATCACACTCTGAACTTACTCGTTTGATTACAGTGTTTTGACATGATTGTAGTTTTTCAATACTTGATGCTTTAATTGGGCTTCGGTTTTGACTCACCGTATTGGGGTCGCAACACGTCGACTCGCGGAGAACTGGCTTTCAAGTTCCACGCACTACCGCAGTCCAACACCAATCATATATTCACAAACCGATACGTAAATCGTGTTTTATTCCTTAAGGCACGTTACGTAAGACACATTTTCGACTACACCGAAATCCGTGTATTACTACTTTGAATAATCAGGATACATTTTGGTCCTGTACTTATAAGTTATGCCAAGTTTACACAATAAATTTAGACCGTACAAGTTTAATATCTATACAGCAAGAAATTGCGAAGCAGTTATTCATTTTATCATATCGCTGAGGTATTTGTTACGACTTGAATTCGGTATATTTTGACACCTGTAGATGCATTTAATTGCATTGCAGTATTTGTTTGCGATAGTTAGACAAACGAAAGAAAAAAATACATTGCCATTTCATTCGCCTGAGATTAAGTTACCTAGAATATTAAAGTAATAATCGAAATCTGAATAATTTAAATAACCCCCAGTAATCTGAAGGTCGACAAGCGTTAATAACCAATAAATAAACGGTTCCCCTTGCAAAGTAAGTATTAACACGAATATTTAAATAGAAATAGAACTGGCTCAGCTTGATATTAAACATGTTTTTCTAGTTTAAAAGGTGTATTGCAATTTTACTATACCGGTGCCTTTGCCCCTAATTAATACATTATTTATATATAGTATACGTCACTATAAAATCCTATCCAATAATTGCGGCGAGATCTCATTTAATAAACACCACTGCCACAAGTAATGGTGAAAGCCATTATAAATATATTATTACTTTTAATCCTGATAAAACCAAGATAGTAATAGTATTTAAGCCCAGTGATGATATTTATACACCAATAAGAGAAAAATACCAAGTAACTAAGTAAACGAGTGTTAGTAAATAGAACGAGCAAGATTTAAAATTTTCTAGACAGGCCCGAAACAAAAGACTGACAAGAATGACATCACACATAATATAATAATATGATCACCATGTCCATGGACAGCGATAGGTTCTTTATAGTGTTATGACTCACCCGAGTGGTAGCGACTCTCGTTGCGCGTGAGTCGTCTGTTGGTCCTTCCAGGCGGCGAACGAAGCGCCGCGGCCGATCTCACTGCGACGCGATAAAGAACCACACGTACACGTAACCACACTCACACAGGTATGTGGACGCCACAAGAGAAACCAATTTCAAATTTGGAATCGATTCATTTGCAGGAGAATATTTTCCAATATTTTAAATATATATATGTATAATAAAATTTATTAATTACGAAATAGCTCTTAAGTATAAAAAAAAGTTATTAACAAAATAGCATTTCAGAAACAAAAATGCATGTAAATTTAACCACCAACCTTATCTTCAAATACCTAAGGCGTAGTGAAATGAAGTTTTTGGAGATTGGTGATTAAAGTTACCTTTTGTTAACTACTACACTAGTCATTGCTGAATAAAATATGCCTTGCCGACTAGGATCATATGTTTCTATACAATGGAGCAATCCTTTATGTTATGACGCACGCAACCACAATTTACCGATCACGATCATTTTCTTTTCTTCTAAAATTACTATTAATTCAAAAGAAACCTATTTAATATATTTAATTTGACGTTTCAATTTTTTCTTTACAAAACTTTTTTTTCGTTATCATACTAATTTATTTTTATTTCGCCTTCTTACAGGTGACATTTGACAGCGAAAAAAAAATTGCAATTTTTTTCTTTGATGACATTTAGTACTTTATTTTAGATAGTCGTATGGGACGCTAAAAATATGGAAGCAACCATAGAGGTTGATGTTGAGAGATTAGATTCTGAGATTATAGATGAGCACCTACGATCTTCGACTGCCGTTTTACATGATATTTTGAGTGACAAAAATAAAGGAGAGATCGGAAACTCTCCGCGTATGTGTCTCCAATGCGGGAAATTTTACAAAACCGTTACTTCACTTAACATGCATCTCCTTTTAAAGCATCCCGAAGATCAGGTCGTGGTAAAATGTGCTTTGTGTGACAAAGAATATCCTTCATTGATGAGCCTACAAAAACACGTACGTTACATGCATCGCTACGGTAATCGATGCAAAGCGTGTTATAGAACCTTCCCAACTACGGAGCAATTAAACAATCACATGTTAAACTGCAGCAAGATGGAAACTCCATGCGAAGAATGCGGGAAGATATTCGATTCGGCGCTCGCTCTTCGCAACCACAGCAAATATAAACATCCGGAAAGTATGAACAACTCCTGTGAATTATGTCGGCGTACGTTCACGAGTAGTCGTAGCTTATCAAACCACATGGCAACTATACACCCTCCGAGCGCGACAAATTGTAACTGGTGCCGTCGCTCTTTCAATTCATTACCGGCTTTACAGAGCCATATTTTATACAAACACAAAACTGACGGACCGAAGTGTGCCCTCTGCTGTAAATTATTTGGTTCGAATAATGGTCTTTATCGACATTCACGCAAAATTCATTTTACTAGTGAAAATAACTATCATTGTGGTATCTGCAAGAAGAATTTCAAAAGTGCTAATGCCGTTGTTAGGCATGTAATGGCAACGCACACAGACACAGACAAACAATTCGATAGAACAAATACTTAGTAAATAGCAGTGTTATTGTTATTATATAACATATATAATGACTATGATAATGACTTTAATAACTAATATTTAAATTACTCTTTGTTGGTGTCGATTTGTATTTGTTGATAAATTCAAGTAAATTATATGTTAATTAATTTTAATGTGCTATTTTCGTCGTCAAAAGTTTTTTGAATAAAGAAAATTATCATTCATCAATTGAATTTTTTTAATGCAAACATCCTTAATTAACTGTTTAAAATGTGCACTATTTAAATATTAATAATAATAAAATTAAAGTCAATCTTTAAATAGAAAATATTGGCTTAATTACTTATACACACATTATATATTAAATAATTCGAATAAGATGATATCAGACAACTTCAATGATAGTTTAAGAGTCTAGATTTTTGCTACGGCACACATTTGCTAATAAATTTGTTTGTTGAAAAATGTGATATTGAAGTTCTATATGATATAATATATTTGCATATAAATAAACTTTTGTCAGTGAATTTCAAATTGCTTTTTCGTAACTTCAATTTAAGCCGGTGATTCACTAATTTATTCGTAAATTAATCTATGCTACCGATGCGCTCAGTGCTAATACATAATATCCGCACACTCAACGTGCTTTTTGTAATGCGTTTATTTCATATGTATATCCAGTAATATCTTTGGAACTATTGCGAAATATAAACGGAAACTTTTACTAATGGTAACAGCTAATTACTAACGCTTATTTTTAGCATAGGATCTATAAGAGGTAGAGGAAGTAATACGTGCCGAGGCGGTTTTTGTAGATCTACAAATCATAATAGTCTCAGCAGCGCCCGGAATTTTAAATATTTTAGTTACGTTGTGCATTTAGTGAAGAATTAAATTTTCTTTTACACCTCATCATTCGAATCATAGTTTAGAAGATATTATAGATTCCAAATTACGAGCAAGAAAATAATACCGTCCGCTGTGAAACGGATGGTCGGATAACGGGCCATAACGATAAAATTTTGTCCTTGACTGTTAAATACATCTAAATTTGAAGAAAGAAAACTTTCAATCTTATTTTAAAATAAAATTGCCTTATATTTTTAGTATTTATATTTTCAATTTGATAAACTTATATGTATCAATAAATAAATAAACGTTATAAAGTTATATACCTGCTTAATATTTTATCATAAAACGCACTTTAATTTTCGTTATTATAAAATTGCGTGCGAAGCCAGTATGGTTCGCTAGTTAAATATTGATATAAGTATATAAACTACAAATTATTTAAATGTTATAAAATAAATATGCCTACTTTCTATAAAATAATTCTTCCTGCTAAGCGCGCTTACTTTACACTAAACATAGGTACGTGATTGGTTCAGCAAGGTTTATATTACGATACATGATAACTAAATTAGACTATAATTTGACGGTTAATAGCATCATTTAGACTGCACACGTTAATTTGTAAAGTGGGATGGATACAAGAGGACATAATGATAGCAATCAGAATTAATTATTCTAGAATCACAAAAACCCTAAAACAATGTTTAAATAAAGTTCAACAAATTAGTATTGTTACATTTTAAATCATATTTTGAATATAACTATATACACTTTGAAAGCTAAGCTAAAAGCGCAGAACTTCTTAAAATAAACGAGTCGAAGTAATTGTTATTGATAATTGATATATTATCATCTCATTAAGATGCTACATCTAATTAAGGCGTTGTTTATATAAAGCAATTTACTCGACAAAGATCCAGGCTTATTGAATAAATTACTTAACTGTATACATTTACTTCAATAGCACGCTACATATTTTAAGGCATACATAACATAATCAGCCTGTAAATTTCCCACTGCTGGGCTAAGGCCTCCTCTCCCGTTGAGGAGAAGGTATGAAGCATATTCCACCACGCTGCTCCAATGCGGGTTGGTGGAATACACATGGGGCAGAATTTCGTTGAAATTAGACACATGCAGGTTTCCTCACGATGTTTTCCTTCACCGCCGAGCACGAGATAAATTATAAACACAAATTAAGCTCATGAATATTCAGTGGTGCCTGCCTGGGTTTGAACCCGAAATCATCGGTTAAGATGCACGCGTTCTAACCACTGGGCCATCTCGGCATTTTAAGGCAAGTTTACAAAATTATTTAGCGTACAACGAGAGCGCAACGATGATCGCATCGCGTGTTTGTTGTTAACTAGTATTTAATTCATCTATGAAAATAATATTATTTTTATAAACAAGGAATCGATTCCAGTGGATGGACATCTACGTAACTCAAATACACCATAAACATGTTTTTCAGGCTTTTAAAAATGATAAATGCTCAATATTCAATCCGTTGTTAAAAGCTTAAATATGAAAGTATTAGTGTAAAAGCATTTTTATTTCAGCTATATTAGTTATGGTCTAAAGAATTTTTGTTTGTTTTTTCGAGTGCCACGTGAACGGCTATCGAAGCATTCTTCTTGCGTACTGGTAATAGGTAATAAATGTTTAAATAAAAATGAAATGTGTATCTATTTATATGTTAGAAATATGTATACTTATTTAAAAATGGAACAAAAGAAACGTGACGTTAACAAAAAAAAAACGTAACACAGAATCGACTCCTAAGTTTTTATATTTTGATCCTGTATCATTACTATCGATAAAGTTTAAAGTTATTATTTAAAGTTGTTATATTATACAAAATATTTTTACGCAACGAAATAACTAAAAAAGAACTCTCAATAGGACTTGATTTAGTTCAAATCAGGGTCAAAATAAATATTTACTAACGACCCTCTAACATTAAAAAAAAAAGAAAGTGTAATTAACGTATATGAACTTTTAAAAAGTCTGCTTTATTTATCTCAAACGTCGTCCGTTCAGAATTACAAGATCAATCTTTGCGGACGACACTTGAAACTACAAAGTCTCAAAAGTTGTAAAACATTGTCACTAAAAACATCTAACCGTAACGTTATTTAGTTTAACTACATTCGATTATATATCTAATAAAATACATATAATGTGAAATTTCTAAGCCCAACGTACTAATATAGACGACTTTTTAACTGAATTCAGAAAACAAAAAGAAATACGTTATAACATTTGAATAATTAGACCACAAACACCAGAAATGCAAGCTTCAATTCCTATAAATGCGAAATTTGCAAATGGCATTCACAATTTAAGCTGTTGAATAACACTAAGGTAGATAAATTCGGGATTTGATACTCTTAAATATTCATTCACCCCTAAGACCTAGGGCCCAGTTAATAATATTTTATTATAGCGAGTTCCTTGATTTAAAATTATATTAATTAAATGTAATTAGAATTAATCACAAATTATTTATTAATTAAATTGCCGTCTGAAATTTGTCACCTAGTCGAACTAACGATGGGCGAAACTAACGACTAAAAAAAGAACATGATTAAGCTTAGAATGTAATGAAAGCAAAGGCGCGGCCATCTCGCACATGGGTGCGGAGAGTGTTATCACATTACAGCGTGTATCATCGGAGCCACAGAATAGTTTTACCAAGTTTACATTTACCTACTCCATAAACAAAGAATGTAGCTGACTCGGCGCAGTTATTAGCTTATAAGGCTGCGGATCTTGAGGTCTCGGGTTCGAAAACCCATGTTATAAAAGTTATGTTTGTTTCTGGGTTGGCGTTAAGTGGTTTCCCCTTTAAGCCTCGTAAATCATGTAAATCTGTTGTTTAAAATTATCTCTGATCGTGTCGGGTTGCCATCTCAACGCACTATTACTGTGTTTTTTTCTGTTATTAGTTTATTATAAAGAAAAAAATGCAATGCTGTTTTTATGTCAAAACCTTAAAACAGTACCTATCCATTTCCATTTAGATCCGACGTTAGAACGATCGAATGCCAATAATTCACTATCTCCAAATAGCAATCGTCAAACCGCCTATTAAGGATTTCCAGTTCAATGTTTAATCGCTAGCTATTGTCAAATTATTTCGTGAAATTGCTTTTGTCATATTTTAAGATAGTCTCCTAGATAGTAGATAGATTTAGATTATAGGTAAGTCGCGCAACAAATAGATTTTCATCGCGACAGATACGGAAATAATTACCCGTATAATTCGAATTTAGAAGTAATGGTAAATATTTATACAGTCAATCTCGAAAACCCTGATTACAAAACCTGCCTCGAAATATTGATGAGTATAGTGCTATGTTCCGGATTCCGGAATTTGCTCTGCGGCAAACGAGATTAAATCAAAGTGTAATTAATTAGGAATTTACTTTTCGAAATATAAAATACTTTGTTTAGTTAGACATAAATAGAGTATAACCTTATATTAAATATTAAAAAAATATATATATTCATTTAGATATTTTTAATACCAAGTAATCTTTACTCGGTGGTTAAAATTTGACCATACTAATTATTTAAACATTGTATTATTTATCCAGATAGTATACTACTTTACTAGTGTGCGTGTACTTAGTGGCCAACTTTTTCGACGCGTTCTCAGCTTTGAGTCTAACTAGACATGTAAATACTCAAAGATTAAAACAGATTATACGAATGTGTTTCGAAACACATATTTATTCTTATTTACATAAAAACATAACACACATTGATGGCACTAAAAATCAATAGATGCAAAACGAAAAAAATAAAATCGTCTGACAAAAACGTATCAACTGCCTTGGCTTTTATTAATTTATAACTAGATACTAACATATTAAATTAATATTATAATTTAAAAATACATTCGACATGACTATGAACTATTTCTTTTCATTTCAAGGAAATTCACATAGAAAAATTTAAAAGAGACATTGAACCAAGAATGATATATAACAGTTCAAAAGGCGACTTGTTAGGGATACTACACGAGCACGGATGTGGAGTCGTTCACATTTTACTGCCATGTAATGTGGAAAGATACATTGATAGTCGATGACGTGGACGTCCAATAAAGAATACTTCATCCTGATTCAAAAGATACTTCACAACGCAAAGAACCTATTCAAATTTTAAAATGATAATTACGAATTATAAATTCGAAAATATAATATTTATAAAGAAAAAAATCTATAACGATTTATTAATATTTCTATATGCGCAATTCTTAATAATGATTTCCTTAACTTTAATATAAAACATAAATTAACAAATCTAAATAAACACAGTAGAAATACTACAATTGTATTGTTATAAAGTGATTAACTTTGATAAAAAAAATACATATACATTGTTATAATGCATAGCATCTATAATTAAAAACAAAACAATAGCAGATATTTGCAAACAATTCTTCAGACCAAATATACTCACTATTGCTTTCGTATGAATGCCACACAATACTTTTAACATGGACTTGGAGATTTTAATATATAGAAAGTTTTAAGTGTTATCGGAATAAAAGACAAGTCTGATTACTGTTAAGTCGTGAATAGCATAATATCATTACTGATCTATAAAACCTTTCATATGCCTTTGTTTATTTTATTTAAATAAAGGTTGGTTTAAATTCCAAATGTATGCGTAACAAATTACACATCCGTGAAAATCTCAGCTGAATTGCGGAAATTCATATCCGCAGTAATCACAAACATTAATTCTAATTTCAATATAATTTACTTTGCCTAACTTCAAAGCGATAGTACGGTTAACTAAAATTATTTCATATATTTCTATTAATCATGTTTGTTCTGTACATCTCTATCGAGAAAACTTTGTGACGGAATGTAAGAGGACCTCTCTTGAGTTGAAAATATTATAACGCGATTTTATAACTCGCTGATTTGACTCTGAATAGTCCCTGGCATATTCAAAACACTGGTATAAATACTAATAGCAATAAAAGAGGAGGTGTCGCCCGCGTAGATTTAAAAAAAATGGCATACTCTAATTTCAAAATGTATTGAATATAAAATCGTTTTGATATGAAGGAACGAATATTGGCGAAAGTGGAGGAATGGAGGTACAGTTCCTAATTTAAATTCAAAATATCGCAAAATCTTTTTCTAGCGAGTCTCTCCTCTACGATTACGAGCGAAGGTATCTTTCAAATCTCTATTTTATAGAGCAGCCGGTGCGGCGATGGTCAATCAGTGCGGACATTGCTTTTTTATATATGTATTTATTCAAGTAGAATTTTAGTTATTTCAATCATAAATGCAAAAAATAGTACAATGGTTCGTTTTTGTACATAGAATGTTTTTTGCCGAAGAGCACTTAAGACATTATTATCCTAATGAAACTCAATACCTGTTTATACTTTGTATCATTGTATAGAATTTGAATTGTATCTCGGGAAATATAAGGGTTATATAAGTGAAAAATTCAACATCTGCGGGAACGAATTCGAGTGTGCCTACGGTGCTCTCTTTATATTTGTAACAAATATAAAACTATCAAACATCGTAGTCAGACAATACAATTCATGGATATATATAAATTCAAGATTATTTTACTAAGTAATCTAAATTATTAAATGTAATGGCTAGGGAGCTGCTCAAGTTATATAGAAATTTCGCGCGCCAGTATGCCACATTAATGTTAGCCACATAAGCATGTGTCTGACATTATTAATAGAAAAAGATTGACCATTGAAATTGAAATCAATTTAAAAAAACATTTAAAAGTACTTAGATATTATTTGCTCGTGTCTATTTCTGACTCTGATGTTCAGAATCGATTTAAAAACGGAGAGAATCGAGGAGGCAGACATCAAGACTCTCGACATGAGTTTATAACATTTTTTTTATATAATTTTGTAATTTAAAAAAAATAAAATATATATAATGTGTACACATGGCAGATCTGTTCAATTATTGACATTGTGAACGTCCACAGAAAAACGGCCCGCCATTATGATTACAGCCCGCTTCTGCGTTGTCAATTTACAACGCTTTAAACATGTATAAAAATAGTTGCGCTATATAATATGTTCATATGCCTCGTGCGGGGATGATCACATCACTTATAAAATGAACAAAATCGATTCGACATTCATACATACTTGCCAAAAGGCAATCCAGACGACAAAGAACTTTTATTTGTATGAATAAGTACTCACATTTGGTTGAGTCTGTCTAGATAAAATACTTAGACATTGAATATTTTCTTATGTAAAATAGACTTACAACAATTGTAACATAACAAATCACCATATTCTTTAATAATTAACGAGTCCTTCTATATTTTGAGATGTACAACATACATAAAATATTTGAGTACAACTGCAGATTATCGATGAAAGTGCTTTTCTAAAGATGCTCATACGCGGTAGCTGTAAGCGAACATAACCAAAGCTGAATAAATAATCGTTCTGTGTGTCCCACCCTTTACTACCTATATTTAATGCTTCTATAAAATGCCCGTCGTAAAGAAGCATTGCGCGACTACAAATAGACTGAACTAAATTTCTCTTTTATAGATTTATCTATCGAATGAGATTCAATAGCTGTACCAGTTTTCTTTACTTATACTACTTCCATCGTAAGTAATCTATAAAATTCATATTTTCACATACAACTGACCCCGCTTCCTTGTAAATGAACCAGTATATTGTATTCTTTAACATTTAAAACATTTAACCTATACTACATACTAACTTACATTAAGATAAAAAAGTGCATTATCGGTGTAGAAAGAATAATTTATATCATTCAAATCGTGCCTTAAACGTGTGTAACATAACACTAACAAACTCATTCATTTAGGTAGCCATCATAATATTCTATAAGCTGGCCCGGAACCGAAATAAAACCGAATAAAACATTAACACATTAGTCCACTCAAAACGTCATGCCAGTAAAAATATGTTTTTAAAAAAGTATAAAAAAAAATATTGAACGCCTAACTACAAAATCAATATAAAAAAGTGATATAAAAAAGAAAGTCCAGTTTAACTACGTGCTTCAAACGGTTACAAGGCTAAAAGGGATTCGTCAGATTGGTAGTAGCCACTTTCGTTAAGTTGCAGTGTGTCTGTGCCTGTGTTGTGCGTGGTGTGGTGTGTTTTGTTTTTTTATGAAATTATCGATAACGTTGAATATTTGCTTTAAATGAATTAGACTAAACATAAAATTAGTTAACTTTAATCGCACACCTAATGCGACATTACAAGAACCAGTTCAAAGATAAAATCGTTTTATCAAGACGTAGTCTAGTGTTTAATTGTATATACGTGATTACGAGACACTTGATCATACAAGTCTCACTGGGGATCTTCAATGAGACGACATTGTTAATCGAATAACAATAAATAAAGTATTTTATTGGTACCGTCACACATTATGTAAACTGTAAACGCGGTGAGAACTAAATGATATGAGAGATCATTTGAGCGCGTTTCGCTATTATATTTACCATTTTCAAAACGGAAATAATGTCGTAAGAAAAACATTTTTTTTTACAGTTGGGCGTATTTTTCGTAGAGCAAATAATGAATCGTTGTCGACCAAAAGTAAACAGTTATGATATTATATTCATTAGAACTTACTTTTTAATTTATGTCGATATTATTCACTTCATCGGAGGAGCATTTATAAAGATAAAAAAAATTAAAAGAGAAAAAATTTAACTATTTTCATTATATCAAACGTTAGTTATTTTTTTTTATTAAAACGGAAATAAAAAGATTATTTCAAGTATGTTATACACAAAAGAAAACAGTTTAGTTAATTTTTTTTTGTTTTTTACCAAAGAAATTTTAGAACGAAAACCAATATTTCAATGTCACATATAGAATTTGGTTACTGTATGTATATAACATAAACTATAAAAGTAGCTAAATATAAATTACTTGATTAATTGTAAAGGAATTTATAATAAACTCGATGCAAAATCTTATCTTGTCTACTAATTCACCCAATACCAGTTTATTAAGTTAAGTAAGCTTAGTGTAATGCTACACTTCGAACGCAATGAAACTCACTAGTATTTACCATTTCGTTTTTTAGAAACCTACTCGTCTGAACTTTCAATTTGTGCAAAAGATATAACTAAATAAAAAAATATTTATGGAAGAATTAAAAAAAAACACATAGTTTTTTGGTTTCCACTAAAATAAACGTTATAAGGATATTTTAATTTTGAGACTTAAAGGCAAAACAACCGAGCGGTAGCTGATTTATATGTAATTGGTTAAAAAATAATATCTTGCTTGCTAGAAAAGTACTATGATTTACAGTGGGTTCGCGTGCTAATATGCAGTTCAATTATTTGCTGTTATTTTTTAAATGTTTTATAACATCTTACTCGAAAGCACTTAAAGTTTCATTATCGAGCAAGAGCAAGTTACTCTTTACTGTTTTTCAGTTAAAAAACATCACAGCTACAGTTGTATCAAAAAAAGTAATACGTTAGACATTGCCTTCATAAGAATATTTTAATTCTAATCTAATTTTTAAATTTAACTACGGACAAAAATATTATGAATCTATGATTGACAGACTTCTAATTTCACTCACTGAAAATAACAGCGTTGTACATTTTTTTAGAAAAATAGAATAGCAACTGCTTCAACTTTCAAGTCTTAATATGGACAAATATAAATTAAATTATTTACAATAACCCTGCTGGCCACTTTAGTAATAACCGTTAGATTAAAACTATATTGTTAAACAAACAATCAATAGTGGGACAGGTCGTTAGAGATAAAAGTACGATAAGATATATAAGTTCCGTCAGAATATCCAACGTGATCCATATATATTGCACTACTTGTCGCCCGCGGCTTCGCTCGCGTTTTAGGGGTTCGTTGTCATGTGTTAAGCAAAAAAAGTAGCCTATGTCCTTCCTTGGAGTTCAGGTTTGCTTCATACCAAATTTCGTCAAATTCGGTTAATTCGTTGGGCAGTGAAAAAGCGACAGACAGACAGACAAAGTTACTTTCACATTTATAATATTAGTAAAGATTATTTCATAATATTCAACAAAAATAAATTAAACTTAAAGGAAGCAATATATGTAATTAATACTAAACTCCCTAAGCGTGAATATGAAGCATTTCGTAATTAAATTTATAAAACTTGCTGACCTTTACAGGTCGTTACCGTTTCATAACAATAAGGAATATAATGAAAACATATTTTTTATATTCATCTTTAACATTATTGCTAGTTAGTCTTATGATTTTTAATTGTACTCAAAGAAAAAATCTTCTAATTTATTGTAAAAAACAAAAATTTACTTAAAAAAATATTGATTTTAAATTAACTTTTTTCATTATTCTATTCGAAAAACCGTGTAAATAATGATTAACCTGTGAAACATAGCCTGTTATAATATGCAACGTTTTAAAAGCAAACCTATGTTTCCGTTTGCACAACCCGCATGCACCCCAAGCCCGCAAAACCACCGACGCCTCCCCCCCCCCCCCGTTTCCGGTTTGTCGCTGCTGGATAACTGTCTCGATAGCTCGGTAATAATATTAGGTTGGTAATTTGATACGTAGTGGCGTTCCTGCGCAATATATCATCAGCTTTCGACTCACTCGTACATATCACTATAATTTATATACATCTGTACACTCTATCACTTGTAGTAATAGAGACTGAGCTAGAGCGGGATGGAAACAGTTTCGTTTTTGTCACTATCATGTTTATTGTTAGCCAGATATATGGACATCTCTCGTTTGTTATATCATTATTTGTTATGAAGCGAAAACACAGTACGTATTTAATGTAAATATAGAACAATCCACAAGTAAAAAAAAGTAAATATTTAATAATTTTCAACGATTACATTGGAAAACAAACTCACAATTTATATTATAATGAACTGATTATATTACAATTTTAACAAGCTAACTATTGATTTCCAATGATTAATTTAATTAGTTGATCGCGTATCAACGAACACGTTTATAATATCAAATTAAACCAAATTATGTCATACAATTTGAAATTGGGTTAAATTGAAAAAGTGCCGTGTATGGAGGCTGAGTTTTGTTATTAGTGCTTTTTCGTTGAATGCCGGCAAGTGCGTTCCACTTCGTTCTACTGACATACAAAACATCTCACAAAAACACAAGTCGAATAGGCCCGTAATACGAGCGTGGATGTGGTCGACCGCGTCATGTTTATTTGTCTTCACCATTAGTCATGATGAATAATATTTTAGTGGAGAAATCGACCATTATACCAATTTTTATATGATATGTTTTTTAACTTATTTACTTTCTAAGAGGAAATAATTACTAGGCCATGTACTTAACTTTTAAGAGTATAACACAAATACACAAATAATACCGCTCGGGTACCAACAGCGAGACAGAATTTGTAAAACAATATTGTTTGCCTTAAGCAATTAGTATTCTTATCTTCTGGTCTTGTAAATTGATTGAACTGTACAAATCTGGCGAGTTCGACTCGGGCCACGCAGATGACACAAAGAGATAGAGAATATATTTATGGAAAATAATACAAAGAAATTCAAAGACACAAATATATCATTAATTATTGGTGTAATTAATACTTTCATTGGTGTGAAACTAATAAAATAATTGTGTATTGAAAGTCCTTGTATAACTCTCGATTCCGCGAAGCGACTCGACTTTTGTTTATATGTCAAAGTTTTGTAGGTTTAATTATTACTGCACTTTAATTATTTATTAATCACTGACGTATTAACAACACACATTACCGGGAATTCGCATTTGTATTCGCTTTTGTTGCTTCACTATAATCTTTCGCGTGCTACACCTGCCTTTATTATAATCCGATGCAAAATTTATCGATATTTTTTTATAGTGTTATTTACCTACAATAATTTTATTTTTAAACCCCATGACACCCTCAACTGGATGGAGTAATGGACGATCTCAAAATTAATTACTTTAGGACAAGAACTTATTAATATTACAGTTTAAAGTCAGGTTATATTTAGTAAGGTGGTATTTTTTTAAGTCAGTTCTGACAGTTAATTGCAATATCTTGAATAGGAAAAAACATATCAGATTACGTAATAAACATAGATATATAGATTTCTCGATCCGGATTAAAATTGAAAGCATGATAAACAAAGGCTCACCATTCAAGTTGTTTGAAGGTGCTATTACATTGTTCAAGAAAAGCGATAAAACCAGCTAGGTCTCGTTTCAATTTAACAAAGCAGTTAAGTGACTGCAAGGGGTCAGCGCACGCTACTGAATAGAATTCAATAATACCATCTCGGGTTAACTAGAATAGCTCAAATATCACAACATCTTTAAAAACTTTTACATTTAAATAGAAAATAGATTTTTATGTCACGAGTAGGGGCTAATATATAAACACTCGTCTCCATTTATCAGTTCTAAAGTTCAGATAATTATGTGGGTAGATATGATCTTATCAAGTCATTTGAACTAGGGGCGGGGGGAGGGGCTATTACAGTGTGATCGGATAAAAAGCGTTAGTTCACGTGCTCTACAAAGCGGAACGTATTTACATGCGACAATTTAACGCCGATACATATTCAAGGTCTTTTTTAATGTTTACTGCAAGTTCATGTTAATGTCTTACTAAAGCAAAGGAAACTGAAGTTGATATCTTAGTATTTTTTAAGTATAGCGTTGCCACGGACTGAATGCATACCTATGAACTTTGCCATAAAATGTTCTTTACGTAATTTTTACAGTAGCAACTATTACTCAACTCACAGCTGTTTACTATTCTAGTCCGTGACGATAAAGATTTTTTGAGGAGTTTTTGCAAGTAGATTCAAAACGTACGCATTATTTTTACATGAAGTCATAAATTATACTCGAAGTAATTTAAATAATTTTATTTTCCTTGAAACCTTGATTCTCATTAATAATTACATTAAAAATACTTTCATAATAAGAATGGATGATCGATATTGTTATTGTTTGTTTTATTGAAGTGTAATTTTTGTATAAGTGGCAACTACCAATCTGTTAATTCCCTTAGATACCTGAATGGTATCTCTTCTCATTGTGAGTGACTCGTCGATGCGTCCGTCGGTTTCTTGTATGTTGCCGGCTGCTACCGCCGTCTCCACGCGGACCACGAAGCGGCTGATTGCCTGCTGTATAATATATCATAACGCCTGAACATCATTTAGAGACCTTTCTAAGCAGTTTCTTCTTCTTTGTAGAATAACTTCATATTTTTTGCTTAGCCATAGGACGGGTCAAATGTCATTAGCACTATGTAAAAATTAAAATATGTAATTACGTGTACATATAGACATCTTAATAAATAAACGATGTAAAATGTTTTACCGATACGATTGACTCGAATATATGTATGCATTTGAAATATTGCGAAATTATCTTTTACTTTTTCTTTTACTTCTAATTGATATTGTATTTTATAGAGTTACTTAGTTTTTAGTTGCGCAACAGATTATCATAAAGTTCGGTGACCTCGACGTCTGATAAGGGCCGAGGTGAGGACGTTATCAGGTGGCGCAATGCAGGCCCGAAAATGTCGACCTAAAGCCTAGCATTTTGAGAGGTGAGCGATCAATACGCGCTGTGCATGATGGCAATCCCTTGTCTCAGACATAAGAATAATATTTTAATTAAGATTAATTACAATATGAAACGGCTTATATACCACGTTTTTTATACACAAACAAATAAATATAAGAGATTCAAATAACGCTACTTCTAAAGTGAACAATTCGTACAATAATAACAAGTCTCGAATGGCAGACAAAATGGCGACTACAATAATGCACTGAATAAATAGGCAGTTACAATTCGAAACAATGACACTGCTGTGACTCAAGTGCTAAAAATGAGAAATGAATTAGTTTTATATTAATTTCGTCTTATAAAAGATTATTTCTTCATTGAATACAATTTACATCGAAAATCTCTAACGCATTGTTTTAACAGATTTTTAACAATTTAAACAAGGTTATCTGGTAAAAGCTTTGAAAGTGTTTTGTCTGTACTTTAATCGGTGTCTTTAATCTAGCTTTTATAACTTATTCTTAGACAACGTGTATCCATTACTCGAGCACTTTCATTGCGAACGTGAAAATATTAAAATTTCGCATAGAGCAATAAACGAACAGACGCAATAATTGTATACGCACCTCATCACGTTTCACCTCGGGCCAAGGTTTTAACAATTACGGTTTGTATTTATACGCGAGTTGCACTGCAAGCACAAAGCTGAACCATTAATGAGTGCCAGGTATCTAGTGTAACATTACGTGCCATTACGATGATATAGTATCGTGGTGATAAAGTGTGGTTGTCGTGCGTGTGGGGTCACCAACTAACTAAACCATAATGTAAAATATAAATATAAACTAGTATACATGTACAAAATTAATATGATATCGTAATCAACGAACGCTGGACCTCGTTTATTAATTGTTTAGATTTCCACCGACAGATTTTTTACACCGCGTGAGAGCGAAGGTCGACCTCGTTATTTTAATGATTTCTACTACCGGAGCATTAAAGTTACAACGGCAACGTAACAATAGCAATAATGTTAGCAATCAAACTAATATTATAAAGAAATAAACGTTTTTTTAGACTAATTTAACTAATATTGATGTTAAAATATCCGTTCTGACAAATGACAAGATATAATATGTGTTAAATATAGTTTATGATGGTTCAATGTACGCGTGTTCTAAATTCGAACAATCGGAGAACAGATTCAAGATGGCCTCTTCGTTTGACCCTCGTTGGTGAAATAAGACTTGAGACGCTAAGGTTCCGATAGTTTCGCGAGTGTCCAGCATTCATCGACGGCGACCAATTGACACTTGACCCCGGCAACGCTTCTGTCGCGACCTTGGACTCGTAAGTACTGGAGATATTTCGTTTAACATGTGACGCCATCAATTAAGTATAAGTAACTCGAATTTCGAAGCGAAACCAGTACTCACGGGTCAAGAATAACATACCTATTACGATTAGTTCAGGCAACAGTGTTAGAAGCGTTTATTTGCATCATTAAACATCAATATCACCTTACCTTGGGGCTGATGTTGTGCGACGTACGGTGCAAGAAGTCGTGTGCGTTTCTTTTCATAACCCTTTTGTGTGATGTCACCTGTGAAAGATAACGATACATCAGCTCTTAGGCGATATTGAATATTGTCAATATGATATAACATCAAGCGAAGCGAGTATTATGAAGAATTCTTCAAAATAGATTAACACAAAACTTTCAAATCGTTGTTATTGTGGTAGCTTATTGTTTTGTAAAACTTATTTCAAATATAATATTACACGACAAATGGATAAAAATAAATAAATAATAGTATCCCTTCGTGTATGTAACCAATTCTTTTAATTGCACATAACTTAAAATTTATATTTATTTTAAAGTACGTATGTCGCCACAGTAACAGACTCTTAGCTTAAGACGTAAGTATCAAAAGATTTGAACAATTTACAAACTGGATAATTCTTTAAAAATATAGTGGAGAAATCGCTCGTCAAGTTTACTTTGATTAATCGAAGTATTTGTACATTGCTATCTAGTCGACCATCTAACGAAAACGTACAAAAACGTCATATCCCAACAAATATTTAGATGACATCATATAAAGATGGCAACAACATTATTATTTAAGATATTAAAATTCATTATTCGGTTTTTTAACAACCAGAACCATAAATATGTATATATGATTGTATAACGTAATTTTAACGTTTATATTCATAAGCTGCTAGTAACATCGTGAGGGCACTATGCAGGAATGTTTGTGACAAATCAACTTAGTGACCCCTCAGGCGATAGTTGACGAGCTGAGATATAAGTTACATTTCTTACACTCTGCAGAAATCAAAAGACAAATCTTGTAAATAGAATACAATAAGATAACGTCGATGCGAATAGCAACCGCTTTTATAGTGTTGCATAAATTAGACGAGTGTTCCTTAAATATCGATAGTTGATTTTAAATAAAAAATTATGAAATATAATTAGTACATATTTATACAGACTTTTTATTTGATGATACATACGATGAGAGTTTATCGATAAATGATTCTTTTTCGTACCTAACGTATCTAAAATTAACAGTGGAAAATGAAATAGTATAATGGATATATTTATACCAATTTGTTAACATAGTTAACGTTGTAGATTTATAGTCATTTGCATTCATTCACGAGATTTGCTTTATAACAATCGACACGACTGGACGATTTTTATTAGTTAACAGTTTAGTTTATACAAGTCGCGACTTCGATTAGTCTTAGATGATTCAATAGCATTGAAATATTCAATTCACACTTGTAGTGAGAATTAAAACTATGCTAGTCATACGAATTTAATCATAAAACTAAATAAATAGAGAAATCATAATCTAATTATAGATATATTTTAAATCTTATCAAATATTCTACCGCCAAACAGCAATACTTAGTACATACATAGTATATCATTTCTTTTGCTTCTGTACATGCACCAAATATTGTAGTAGCAATATCCAATTTATCGGGATTTTTTCCAGAAAATACGTCGATGGTACATATATTATTTTTTATAATACAATAGTGAATGAAATATTTGCACACGGTTGATATGAAATATATCAAAATACTATTTATTATCGTTTTTAAATAATATTTTATAGGTCTCCGTTATATTAGAGTTCGAACTGTAGAATCTACTAAGAAATCTTAATAAGAACCACAATAGTCACTCTCTTTGTCAAACAAAATTCCATAATCATATGCAATTAAATCTAATACTTTGTTTCCATAACATTCTGCATGGTTATTATAAAAATTGTATAATGTTGTTGTATCGAATATATTATATCCTAAGAATTCATGTTTTATAAAAATAATATTTAAATCTATTAAATGTAGAGTTAAACATTCAGTAAATATGTTTTTTATTAAACCCAACCAATATCTAATACTAATACTTGCGTTTTATTTTCAATTTAATAAATTTGTGTATTGTGTAAATAAACGCGCTTCAATTAATCAAGATTTCAACTTTATTGCGTTAATATTCTCATTCAATTTAACTATTCATTTTTTAAATCTAGTTTTAGTATTCATTTAATAATGAAGTCATGTTAATAATTTTAAACTTCTTTATCGTTCAATAAACGTAAAAAATTGTCATATAGCTAATAACCTAATAATATATAATAATACTAAATAATAACATGAACCTTTATATCCTATCACAGAAGGACAAACAATGCTTTTACATATTATTGCAATAAACAATTTGAAGAGGTATGTGAGAAGCAAATATTTTGAATGTTAAATTAAGTATAACAACATAGTTTATGTTTATATTTATATAACAAGTTAATTTGTTTAAGTTATATAATAGACAACATTAAAATAGGCTTTAAATATAAAATGTCTTGATATTGTTATTTATTTTTCCTTTAAAGTACGTTATAGAATGAAATAATATTTTTGTATTATACTTACAATTACCTTTCATTTAGCTGGTTGCATCATAGTATAAAATTACGGAATAAAAATACAAAACCGCGACGTTAACACCAGAAAATAAAGTAACTAATAATAATATAAATATTACCTTATATTGTACACACTCAACCACTCTACAATATTAGAATTATTTTAATAAGTACAGAGTGACACTTCTTCCATACTTGTGGTTAATTAGTCACTGTAGCAGAATTATAGATTCAATTAATTGGAACGTTTCCGCAGTACTGCCAACTTTCGAGATTTCAATATACTTATTAATATAAATCAAAGGCAGGCACACATACAATTCAATAATGTTTATCTCACAAGCAACATAAACTTCGAAACATTAAACATGAAACAACAATTAGTTGTATTTTCAATATGTAGACTTGCAACCAAAACAAATATTATTTTACCTATGGTGGAAGTGCAAAAATTGTTTCAAGCTGAATTTAATAATCAAACCAATTTGTTCAAAGATAGTGTCGCAATTGTGACCCATCAGTCGAAATGATATTATACAATGAGATCGAGACAGCCCTTTAAGTCGACCGGTCCATTGAATACGTTATCTGTTGCGGCTGATTTGTGCAATCACGGTAGTGACTGAAGCGTATTTGTACATAATAATTATAATGTAAGTGAATGTCCTACAAGCTGGCTCCGCTATGGGTTTTCGTTAGCCTAACATTCACTTGTTTTGTCCAACGTTCATCGGTACGTTTATTGAAAAATTTTAAAACTATCTTAATTGTTACAAATGAAATTGTTTTTTATTACTGAAGTATTTAAGCTGATAATCCGTTACGAGGAATACAGGCGACATCAATTGCGTGTAGTATTGTTCGTGGCAGTTGACCTGAATTTTAAACTGACTTCCGATTTTATAGCCTCATTATATGCAACTGTTGTCTGTCCGTTTGATTATTTGTTGTTCGTAGTCCAAATAAAAACACATTGGCTTTCCAGGTATTGAAATCGTAATTAAAATATCTAAGAACGTAAAGTCCCCTAGTTTAGTGGTAAATATATTCATCTATCTAATGTATTGAGTATTTTCTAATAAAACACTAATAAAACATTTCTAATGTGGTTACAAAACAATTTTAAATGTTTGACACCCCTGGTTTTTTTTATCAAATATTATCAAATATATAAGTGAATGTAAAAGGTTAGTTTTATAAAGGGTTCTGAATAGACTTGGTGTATAAAAGTGTTATTACACCTTATAAGTCATTAGGATGATTATTGTCACGAAATATTTTTGCGACTGCATCACATTTTATCTTTATTCATAATGACTGTATAGATTCTTCGAAGCCGATCGATAAAAAATATGATAAGATATTAGTTAGAATAAACGAACTACTGATAAATATCAGGAGTCATACAGAAAAAATAACGAAAATCTATTTAACCAAATAATTTCGAAGAAGTTTTTCCGTCATAGATTTATCAGAAAAAACTATTTGTTTTAACATTAATATTTGGTAGTTTTGGAAATGTTGCATTGGTATATTCTCGAAAACGTAAATATGTAAAAATAGTGTCTGTTCCGAAGCGTGCTTGAAATACATTTTTCAAGTACATACACAAGAACAAATATTAGCAGAGCGTTACTAATAAAAATAACATGAATCAGGTAAAATATTAGAAGTGTACACTCACAACTGATTGAAAGCAGCAAATTCTCTTTATATTTGATATTTTTAAATAAAATTGTTCAGGGATTTTTTAATCCAGGATTTGAAAGTAACATTACCCATCTGAGCCTTTTTAGTTTTGCAACACATTTCGATAATTAATATTCATTTGATAATTCATAATACATAGTGGAGTGATATATATTTTTATGCTGAATAAGACAACGCGAGAGACTATTGAAAATATTGAGGAAACATGTCAGCTTGCAACAACCTAATACTTTGAAATACTAATTGCACAGAAGCTTGCTGAACAATAAAATCCAAATCCATTCCAATTTGGCAACATAAAAAAATAAACTAGCAAATCAATCAAATCGTCATTTTACAGAACTATATTAAAATAAAGATACCACCGGTTCGGAGTGTAGATTCTACCGAGAAGAACCGGCAAGAAACTCAGTAGTTATCTTTTCCAACATTTGAAATTCTTCTCAATTGAAAAAAATGCACACAGCAATTTAAAACCGCCTTTTTATTATTTTTAAGTTACATAGAACATAAAACATTATAAAATGTTATATTGCCTTCGTTTTGTACTATTGAAAACAAATTTTAGCCTCCGTAAATAGAACTGCAATTTCAAATTTGTTTAAAAAAATACAAATTTTCTTTCACTATATATACAAAAAAGTTTTAAAATTTATGAAATGTGATAATTTATTTGACATCTTACATGTACTAAATTTTAATGAAACCAGCGAGGGCGTAATGCTCGATAAAGTGTTCTATTAATGCTCGGCTGTAATTACAGTTACCACAAAATATTAAGTGTGGTTTGATAAAATCAATAACTTCCATTAGAGTGTTATTTATGTTTCAATAATAACTTCAACGTATATTATATTATCGAACTGAACAGAACTGCGGAAAGCTTAAAATTAAATCTTAATATTAATTATAGCGATTTCAGTTGCACGCTACAATGAACAAATATGAATATGTTCAAGTTTCTGCTCTTCTCTCATGCACACAATAGGATTTTCTTCAGCTGAAATGATTTACTTTGTTACGGAAGGCAAACTAAGACAATACAAAAGGCAACCCGCCTTTAAGCATTGGCACAGTACGATGCCTTAAAAATGCTTTATATTATCCCCTGATCGTTGGATATAAATTAACACAATAATATATCTCATTAATATTTTTTGAACTAGATAATACTGTATTTAACATTAAGTTACAATATTTAAGAAGCTCATATTTAATTACATTTTACGCTAATCTAAGTTTCTCTGAATATCAAAATATATTTAATTTATGGCGAGTGGGCCTAGCCAAAAGCAGACCACGCCATGTATACATAAACCTATGTTCGAAGTCCCGAAGCAGACACCCTTTCATTATCGACCAGTCGTGAGGTAGGACAAAAGGAAGATCGGTTTGGTGACAATATATAAAAATATTTTAAACCAAAAACGAATGCATCGTTTCATATTTCGACATTCTTACAATGTTTTAAAGTTAATTAAAGTCGAATGTATATTATATTAATAAATCAAACATTGACATACGTATAGGTTTTTTATCTTTTTTACACATTTATTTTTGTTTGTTTATACGTTTTTTAGATTGCTACAAAAATTTACATGTATATATAATTGGGCATCATAATATTTTTCTTTACCAAAATAAATAACAAATGAATTTATCCATTACTTGTTACTTAGCTGTATTGTAATACTGGTAAATTTAATTATTTAAGAAGACATCATGGGGAAACTCGAACTGTACCCGTGCTAAGTGGAGACAGGTAGTTAGTTAATCGTAAAGGGAGGGGAACGAAACTATCGTTCAAAATGTCCTCTACAAGTGTTCAATAAAAAATTAGTCGAATTTCATTCAATAAAATATAACGGACTAATTTATACTAAAATCGATAATTTTCGACTGTATATTAAGATGTGAATATATTTTCTTATTAATCATATTACCAAAGGCGGAATAATGATACTTATCTTTCGAAACGTATTGTGTAAAAACAAATATCTTAATGTCCATCATAAGCTATATTATATACTTTTTATATCATATAGTAAGTCGAAATTACAAAAGGACCAGCTGATATTAAGTGGTTTCCACTACCCATAGATTTTGTACTGTAAGAAATGTTAATCATTCCTCATATTCTGTTTTCAGTATAATATATGGTGAGAGGATGGTACCTACCCAGCCGGGCTTGGAAAAATCCCTACTACCATAAAAGGATGTTAAGTAACAAATTACTACCTACTGTTAATTTTCGTTCTGCTACCTTAAATGACCACCTATTGTCTATATTCCTAGTCTAGTGTTCTATGGACACATTTCATCGGTACAGTTAATAATATGTATATTTATATTACCAAGCAATGTTACGGTTAGAATGCTTGTTATAGCCAAACCTAATTGGGTATTAAACCATTGACGTAATAGCGTAGGGGTCTGAATCGGAAGATATAATAAGGAACATGTAATTTATGTTGTATACATATCTAGTGATGCATCTATTTAATTGAATATTATACTAACGGTTGTATGAAGTATGTATCCTAGAATCCGTGTCACATATTAGTTCGGGTTTTGCACGTACCTTTATAGATTTCCAATCCAATGGAACCCTTTAAAAATATGTTTTAAGGATTATCCTTTAAATATTTCCAAAGAAGAGAAACAACTCTTTCATCATTCTTGATTATGACATATAAGTACTTGTGTAAAAATCTATACGCCATTTGAAAGAGATATCTACTGTACTAATTTCCTATATGGGTAGATTGCATATGCTTACAACTATTTTAATAACTGACCTGTATCGTATGTTCCTGAAGTTAACAACTATTTTGATTTCCCATCCCTACACGAAGCTTAATGCGTCGTTTTAACTTATTCAATCAGGAATTGTCAGTTGTTTATCGCTAAGCGTTTTTTCATAAGTTGAAAACAATACGCTTCCATTTTTTTTACAAGGAAAGTTGAAAATTAATAGCATTATAAAATTCAGAGTAAATTATAACGCTAAAACTTGTTGCAAATAATCAACGTTCTATTCAAACATAGTGTCATTAATACGAACATATTCGCTATAATTTTAATATCAACTTAATTTAATGTTATGTTAGATGTCCTAATATTTAATGTTTATAATAATATAAATAAAGAATAAAACTTTAACACCTATTAGCGGATCTCAAGAAATTTTCTTTGAAAATAAGTTGTTCAGAAAATAAACATGAGTAGTTAAACTATTCAATCCGATCCATCCAATTATAAATTTAATCCTAGCCTTATAGAGTCTTAAGATCGTTAACAGATTTTTTTTTATTCAATTGTAAATGCAATCCGTTCAAAGTAATTATTCAATCAAACAATGCTGCTGCAGAAAAGAAATGTAACTATATAAAAGGCACGGAAATCTTTTTTCATTTTTCCTGAATAAATTCCAATTCGCAATACAACAAGGGAAATGAAAGAGTTCGATTCAATGTGCAATAGATGAGTAAATGAAAGATTTTTAAAGTGATTGAACATGTTTGCAGACTCTTTGGTTGTAAGCGAATGTTTTGATATGAATTATTTTCCTGACTAAGGGGCAAAACAAAGTTAATACACTGAAAAGTACACATTCCTACTTTGACCTACTTTTAAAAGAGATATCTATGTATTTTATTGCATAAAAGTTATTTTATTTATCGATGGCGAGTTTGTTCGCTTTTCGAAATTGTTTCGGAGAACAAAGTTAACATCTAGGAATTACTTTTATGTTTATAGCAAATTTTCTTTTGATCGGAAATATGAGCGGTATTCTAACTGAAAACATTAAGAAAAACAATTACGAGAAAAGTGTTTAATCCATAAGATTATTCGAATTCCTAGTTCCTTAAAGCGTACATTAATTTCCCTATTCTCTACTAACTACTAAGAATAAATTACTTTCTCTGTTAAACAGCTGCTGTTTAAGTTAAGCGTGTTGGTGTCCGTTAACTATTTCGCACGTGCTTGTTAATCGCGCTACTTAAAGCTGCTTATATATATTGAACAGAGCTATGAAAGTTTAAATTAGATTTGTCCGTAGTGAGTTGTTGAAGCAAACGCAGAACAAGTTTTGACTACGGCCGAGTTTCTCTGACTGTTGGATACACAATGAACATAATATTCAATTATTAATAATTAACAACTTGTTCAACTGTTCGAGATATATTCCGTATATATGCTGCAAGTTTGAGTAATTTATTTGTAATAATGTTTGTAAAATTTTGAACAGCAATACGACTCAATTTTGACCATTTCAAGGGCTCATTCATTTATTACGTAAGACGATTTAGGGGGGAGGGGTATCGACCATGTCTTATGTTTTCTTACAAGGGGGTGGAAAGGAGTCTCGATAGTTCTTACGCAAGATAAAAAAAAAATGCGCAAAGTTAAAATTATTTGAAAAAGGTTCGATTATCGAGGTTCGCGCGGATGCGTATAAAACGATATTTCCATTTCCATGGCAACAGGCGAGCCAAAATATAAAGATTATTAGTACCTACCTTTGAAACATAAACATTAAAATAAACCAAACATGTATTCATTTTTTCCTTTAGATTCTTATGTAATAAATATTAAACAGGGGCGAGGTGGCCGGCCTATTCTTATTTATTCTTATAATAGGTTGGGAGGGGGTCAACAACAACGAAAATAGTCTTACGTAATAAATGAATGGCCCCCAATGGCTAGTCTAATAAGATTAATACTTATATGTATCGATCTTTTTGATAGTTATTAATATGTCACGTTTGTAGCAACTGCGATAGTAACAGTTGCAACATAAGGGTAGAGAAACGGATATGACGAAATTATAAGAGTTCCTTGTTCGAATGCGAAACCGCAAAATAATAAAACTTATCATAAAACCGTAGCCCGCGCACAAAAATAATACAATACCTTAAAACTAAACACAAAATACATATCAGACGAATATTATGAACGCAAAAGAAACTCAATGTCTTTTTAGTAACCACGGCTAAACCACTGAGCCGAGCGTAATTAAATTTGACTTAGAGGTAGCATGGAAATACAAATTTGAGGTTGATAGATCATCGGGAAACCTTACACGAATTATCCGCAGGGTATTTTGTTTAATAAATATAAAAATATCGTTCTCGGACGTCATATTACATAACAAAAACGAATCGAATAAACAACAAAAGGCTTTTGACTCCGCATGTGACACGTCCCGCTTACATTCAGTAAAATT
Source organism: Vanessa tameamea (assembly GCF_037043105.1). Lineage (NCBI taxonomy): Eukaryota > Metazoa > Arthropoda > Insecta > Lepidoptera > Nymphalidae > Vanessa > Vanessa tameamea. The sequence continues at coordinate 5,504,974 of NC_087341.1, read as the reverse complement.
CAATTTCAAACAAATGTCACGACAAAAGTGATAAACACAAAGCTCAGAGCATACCTTTATTAGAATTCCACACATTTCTCCACTTTTCCGTTCATATTCGTTCTATTTTTAAGCATATTATTTATCCTCGTAAATTTACTTTCATTTCAAATTCTTTACTTCCTTTACACATCCTATAAAGTCTGTCAGAGACAGAAGTCGTTAAAAATTAATAAATATGTATGTATGTAGACATTGAGACCAATTTTCACTATTGAGGGTGTTCGCGAAATGTAGCTAAATTTATATTTATTGAAGAAGAGAAAAATCACAGAGCTATTCGATTTCGACCCATACATTTTTATCATATTTCTGAACATAAAATAACCATAGTACGTCGATTGAAATGCATTCAAATTAATAAAACCAATTTGTAATTGTTATAAACAATATGTGATGTTTCGGTGTAATGAACACTGTACTTGCTGCCTGCTGACTTAATTAATCAAGTGTTCATAATTGCAATTACGCGTCGGATGAAATGGTTCGGAGTCGATATCATAATCTATTACACAGGCATATTTAAGAAAGACGCAAACTGAAACCTTATGAATTAAAAAATATAAACTCCCAGCATTAATACCTATTGCAACATAAAAATGGGAACTCCCTTTAATTAACTAATAATAACAAAATTATAAAGAGCTATGAATTGTTTATGTATTTGTTGTTTCCGGTTTTACCCAAAAAAATCTAATCAGATTGTTATGGATCTTCTATTTTAGGTTTAGGATGGACAATTAGAGCAAACACACTATTCGGCCGTCCGTCGATTTATTTTAAATATAGTTCAATATGTCAAAGGAGTTTGAAATAAACTCTAGTCCCTTAGAATACCACTATGTTTGAAAAATTTGCAATCCTGTAATTAGTTTACTTAAATTATCTTAAAGTATCATTGCTTATCAAAATATAAACAACACAACATCATTATGATAAATATTGCTAATGACAATCATACCTATAGTATTAGAAATATTACGAGATATTTAAATAAAAGCGTGAAAAATGGGGACCCGTGTTGTACGATGCATTAGTACAGTACGGGTGGCTAGTTCGATTGGGGAACGTGTATATGTCATCGTTTAAAAAATGGTCTGGTTTTATCTCTATTTTAACCGCGTGAAATCGAAACAGATAGTAAAACTAATAAAATAAAATCGCTATGATATTAATACGTGTCAGTCATTTCTGATATTTTAATGCGCCTAAATTAAGCAATCATCATGTATTTCAGAAATGATTAAAAGTTTTTTGGGCAAATAGAACTTCTATGAGAATTTAAATGTTAAAAGTGCGCTTTGTTTTATCGAGGAATATTACTTATTTAATATTAATCTATATGATAAGTACGTGTAATAAACTATATCAATCACTTCACGTTGCTTAAGCCCAACAGTGTCAAACAAACCAGACCGCATCCCTACTTAGTAAAATCCTCTACGCAGACAAGTGCAATAAGTTAGGATTACTTTATTATTCATTTCAATAAATGTAAAGATTAAAATGTTTTAATTTCCTAATATAACATTGAAAAAGAAAAACATTTTAATCTTATTTAAATATTATTGTCATCTCATATTGAAAAATTTTACACAGAATGATACGAGGGCCGGTCCGTATAATTCCTGTATCGGGATGTTTTATTAACGACAATGATGCATAAATTGTCTCAGCAGCTAAAGTAACTCTTCGAGGCTACAATTAACAAAAAATGTTAAATGATCGCATTATTATTCCAGATAACGCGAGAAATCGAGGATCAAATAAAAATATATCAATATAATTTTAAAAACCGTCTACGAGGAGACTTTTTTTGCTTATAAAGATCCTGGTCATTCATTATACAGTGTCCAAAAGTGATCAAGTGAATATAAATACGGTACAGAAAACTTTTTAGTTGACTCTGGGACCTGGATCTGTCTTGTTAGTGCACAAACTTTGGAATATGTGAAATTTTTAAAAAACTTGTTATTGGAAGATATGGAGTCTAAATGTTATCAAAAGCTACTAAGCTTTGCGTACCATTCACTCCATACGACTATAACCTTAGAATAGGAATTTTCATTGGATTGTTAGCTAAGATGAAATATGAATCAAGATTACCTTCCTTCATACCTACAACGAGACATTTGTTATTAAAAGAAAAATAATTTCATAATCGAATAACATAGAAACGTTACAGGGTTTATTTATACAAACCCTTTTACATTTTAATGTATAAATATAATTCAATAAAAAAATGTTACTATTTTGGTGAAAACATTGCATTTATGATAATTTCTTAAACAAAATCTAATATTTAATTAACGATAATAATTTTGCTTATAGCATTATGCTTATAAAGTAATTCCGTATTTATCTATTCGTAATGTCAACATAATCGAAAACCGGTTGATATAAGTTACTATTTATTAACAGCGTGCATATTGATAGCCACTATCGTAGTTACGATATGAGAACGAATTATAAAATGCTAATGTTTTTTTTATGCAGGACGCATACGCGACGTGCACGTGGTTGCTGTAAGTACCACATTGGCGTTGCATAGATGTCAGACCAATTCAACTTATCCGTGTCCATTCATCAGCAAGTGAATTCTGATGAGTATATCGTACGTGGAAACATTTCAAATGTAACCGAGCTATGAAAAATTGTATGATACTAGATTAACAGTGATTAATTATAATTTTACATTCCTTTGCATTGTTATTAGTATGAGTCAATTTTAAGCAAGTTTTGGAAGTTATTTTGTTTATTCGGTTGGATGATTATCGTGTCTAAAATTTTTGATTATTATTAATATATATTAAATATTTCACATAGCGACAAAATATGAAATAATTTCTAAAAAATATATAAGAAGTATTTATTTTTACTATTAAAAAGATATTATATTTTATTTGTTACTCGCTGGCAAATAGCAAAAACTAAATCTCCGTAAGGAAAAAGATCATATTAATTATATGTGACGTGATTAGTTCCTCCATGTAATATATACTAACATCACAGATGCAAGTTTAATTCTGTCCTTCAATAAAGCATTACAGAGTTTTATTACGTAGAAACAGTAAATGTGTAATGGAGATCGATAAATACTTCTGTTTTTATCCCAAGATGGAAGAGAAACGGTACGGTAAAAAATAAGGATCAAAAATCTTTTTCAATTTTTATTAATATTCAATACATAATAATCTTCAATAAAGTTTTATACCATTTTTAGGCGTTTATTTTTTTATTAAAAAAAATCATATGGCTGACCAACCAATAGCTTTAGGCCAATTTTTAATCTGTATCAATAACGACGATATTATTGCCACGCCTTTAGTCACATACAATCTACTTCATAAAATTACAAAGAAAAACACCGACTGACAACGCATTGTTTATAACGATGGGTCTAATGGAATGAAATTATGCACAGGTATTCCTTATACAACATAAATGAGCACTAAAAGAGGACTTTTAAAAATTCACTTCATCTGGTCATTTAATTGGGAGATGAAAGTTTGTATGCAGATTCGTTTCTGATTTTTGAAATATGGAATTCGGTAATTTTGCTTCTGTTTTTAAGTCTGTTAAAGCGTTTCGGAGAAATTATCAACCAAGAAGGGAACATGTCTCGACTGTTCGTTGCAATAGTCTTCCCGTTCTTGTAAACGGAAAGTAACTAATCATTTTTTGCCTAACTCAAATTATTTACGGCACGAAGCTGTCTATTTAAAAATAACAGCTTCGTACCCATTAAAAACACAAGGAATTGCAGTTATTTTCAGATATTAACAGTTGGCTATTAATTTAAGTAGTTTCTGAAATTTCTAATTTTAGGTAATAGTGCAGTGGCTCCCAAAATAAAGATTACATAAGAGAAAAATAAACAGACACGAATTGCTACAGTAACGACCTAAAATAAGAAATTATAGAAAAAGAACGTAGGAAATACCAGCTGAAGAATGAAAAAAAGATCAAGAATAATTATATATAATTATTATTAGTATCAGAAGTTTATAAAAAAAAAAGCTTTGAAATAAATGTCAAGTATCTGTCTGTATGGCACAACTAATAGCCATAAAAGGATAATACCAATAATAGTGCGGTTTTAAAATCAGAGACAAATAATTATATTATAAGAGAATACTGCTACCGGTGGCAATTCTTTGTGCATGTTCGCCTACAGATGGGATACTACTTTCTAAAACTAAACATCGATAAATTAAATTACTGTGTTCCTGTGTCAAAGTAATTAAAAGCGCCATGTTAACGGTTAAATTGTTTGCCAAAATTTACGTGTTTATTAATTTTTTTTTAGAATACAGATTTTCTTGCCGTTTTTTTTCAGACTAAGCGATTAAAATGTTTGAGGGAATTTCTGATTGACTGCTTGTTTCTCAGATATGTTTAAAAGTATACCATAGTGTTTGTCAAACAAAATCTCAGTGTTTCTTTTGAGTCATAAATTAGGGAGCCCGTTTTAAAATGCTCAAAGTCAACTGATTTGCCTCTAATTTGCATGGTGGATGACAGTTGATGATGCGATAGGCGACCTATATAAATAAATAAGTAAATCTGACTTCACTCGTTATTGTAAAACCGCCAATTGAAAACAAAAGACAAATAGTGAATTATAGACAGTTACGCATTATCATTAGACAAAAGTAAAAGAAATACAGCAATAAAAAAAACTTGCAGATTTGTTGAAACTTAAAAATTACCGAGAAGAATGTCAAAAAAAAATAATGTGCTATTGTTTGATGAAAGTTGGTTTTTGACAAAAAAAAAGTCCAAATAAATTGATCGTTAACACTACAAAGGCACATTAAAATCTTAGATCCACTGGTTGGCGGCGCAATATATGGAGTAGTAGCCACTTACGATCACAGAACAAATTAAATAAATAATGATATTAGAAGTTTAAAGCGTGCATATTTACTTGGGGGAATACATTTTCTAATTAGCAGAGAATGATCTCATATAGTATACGACTATTCTTCATAAACCCATACAAAATTAGGAATGTGTATTAACTATTAAACTTAACGATAGGCACACACAACAATGTATTTATAAAAGAATCCCATGCTCTCGGTGGTATCGCTTTGTGTAAGCCTGTCTGGGTAGGTACCGCCTACGCATTAATTATACTACCGCTAAACACCAATACTTAGTACTGTTGTGTTCAGATTTGAAGAGTGAACCAGTTTAATTACGGGCACAAGGAACATAACTTCTTAGTTTCCAAGGTTTGGGTTATAAAAAATGGTTAGTGTTTTTTTCAATGTCGATAGGTGGTGCTTACCAGTTCCATCAGGTGACCCATTTGCAGAACCGCCTACGTATTACAAATTAATAAAAAAATAAGATCACAGGTATATATACAACAAATTAAAATTTAGTTTCTGGAATATGGGCGTTTTATTTCAAACAGACCGACACCGCGTTCCCTGGTGTCAGTTTTTGCATTCAGTAGCACTTATATAATGCAAATTCACATAATACGTGAGGTGCATTTAACTAAATTAATAAATTAGAATCGCACGGCGAGATGCTATATAGAAAAGATAAGATAAAAATAATGTCTGTTTTTTAAACGAAGGTCTTGATAGTTAGAATTTGTGCGAGCACCACTCAGTTTTGATGTGTTCAATTCGCGTTTTAATTAATCGTGTGTTCAATGGTTAAGTAAAACAGACAAGTGCAGGAACCTACATAAAATGTCAGATTAAATTCTACCAACGTTACTAATTCGTAGTGGTGCAGCGTTGTGGAATAAGCTCAAAACGAGACATTCAGAGGAGAGGACGCCTTTGCTTGCCGTTATTATACAAAGAAAATCAGCCGGGTATCAAGATCACTCGACGATAAGTTACAAGCTAAGCACTGCTTATGTTAGATATATTAATCATTAAATACGGTGTGATCTAAATCCAATCAATATGACATGTTAATTTGTATTTAGTTCCACTGGCTTACTCACCCTTAAAACAGGAACACATCAATTCTAATAATTGTTGTTTGGCCGTAGAATAATTGATAAGTGGAGAGAGATAGACCTGCACAAAGTCCTAAGAAGTACAAGAGTTGTGTCATAAACTTCTGATAAGATAGCTCTTATTTCCTTACTCACTGATATATGATTATTTTGAATTCTAGTATTGAAAAAAATAATAGTGTTAATGACATTAATAAATCACAGTAATTATTTTTATCAAATAATATAAATATTATATTATATTATAATAATATTATATAAGAATAATATACATTTGCTATGTTGGAAAAATTGCAACAAATCAAAGCGAAGGTTTTGATGAAATTAAAAAAAAATACAATATCAAATACGCTAAAATATATATTAAGGCACATTCGACGTATACACCACCTCGAACCTCAACATTTCAAACAAACAATACTTAAAAATTATTTTTCAAAACTCATTTCTTATAAAATAGCCTCGATCGGTAAAATATATGCCTTTAAGGCGCGTAAAGCGCATTAATATTGTGGGTAATAATTATTGATTGCTAACGTATACGCTAACATAATGAACAAAGTATGTACGTCAGTAGTTACATGAACAATACATGAATAAAATCGATTTAATACAAGGATAATATATATTTAAACTATCCTAAATATTCTTCGTGTACGATCTGTTTCGTTCCGCTCGGTTCGGGTTCCTATATACTTTGTTTATGGAATCAGTCTTTGACTATGTTCTGGGAACATTTTATTTCGCGGGAAACGTTTTTTGTCTGTATTTCAGCCCACACAGTGCAGACTGTCAACGTGGGAGTTTCATTTAACTCTTAGCGATGCGTGCGCAGCCATACAATGGTATTGCTGATTATGTCCATAATTAATGACATTTTAATTCGTACCCTACAAGTACCAACCTTATGTAATCTCCTAAGTATATAATTATGTATTAAATAGTAAATATAAAATAAATTTTGTTGTCTTTTGCATTGGATTGCTATTATTTATATTGTATTTGCTAGTGACACTACATGGAGTGTTTTGGCATAGTCCGATGAATACACAAATTGTACCGCGGGGGTATCGGATGACAGTAAGATCTAGAGGCGTTACGACATTATCTGTTTTCTTTTAAAAGCTTGAAAACGAAACAAAGGCTGAACTGATTGACTCAATGCTTACAATAAAGTTGGATATATAATTGTTTTTTTTTATAGTTGTATAATTTTAGTGGAACAAATAAATGTTATTTGAACGATAGAAATAATTAATTTAAATAGTTTCCTTTAACTTTTTCACTTTAGTCTAAACATTTATTACAATGAATTACTTGGAAACGCAGTTGGGGCACAGTTCTACCAGTATTAGTCACCACGTCACGACGTCAAACAAGTTTGTGTTGATACGTCATACCTAATATATAAAAGGGCCTAAACGCCTCACAGAATATTATTGCGCCAAAACAACCTAGCTGACGAATGAAAAAGTTATGCGTACGGTTCACTGAACGTACGTCAAGGACTTGATAGTGTGGTGGTTTGCAATGGGTCATGTACCACTACACTGTGCATGGTAACTTATTTACAAATATAGATACGAAGTTCAACGAAGTTTTAAGTTCAATCCAGCTATTTGTTTAGCGAAAATACTTTCTGTATTTTCTCTCTCATTCTCAGTCTAAGTTATAGTTATAATTTAAACTTTATAACTTTAGCAACTAGGATGGTATTTGCTTAATTAAAATAAATAGCGTCGCATTACCAATATAAATTAATATTTATATAGCATAGATGTAATCTAAAACACAATTTTTGTTAAAAAAAAACTTGTCATTGGCGTTTTTTGTGTGTCCATGGTCAAGTGTTATTCACAGTGTATTTTTATCCAAAAAAACGTTTCTGATATTCTTATAATTGTATAGTTAATGGTGATAAGTATATTGTATTTCAAGGTATTTCTAAAACACTGATGAGTCCACTGAGAGAATACAAATTAACTAGTTAAAACATTTTCTACATAAGGTAAAACATCGTTTCTCGAATTTCGCTAAGCTTATTGTTGCATTGTTTCGGGAAAGACATATTTATAGATAATTTTTAAGGTCTCTCTAATTTGTGTATTTAGAAACAAATCGTTAGAACCGTTTTCGAGATACACGAAATTAAAATGTATCTAAATATTTATACAAGAATTACTCATTAAATATTATAGGATACTTAAGACACTGTTATATGAAGATGTGGTAGTCTTCGAGTAATTGTTATGATAGTGTAGGTAAAAAATAAATGAAAATAATTACACCCATTACTTGTAATAATTTACCGTAAAAGTATGTTCTTTATTAAGAAAAGTTTTTCTAAAGAATACATGTAAATACTTTTAATAAAATTTTCTTTACATAGTTGCATTTTAGATTATAATTTTTTCATTTGCTGCTCAGCTTCGTTATTTCGGCTGATATTGATATATCAAAATCAAATTGAAATATTATCATTAGTTATATTTTTTTATATGATTAAAATATTGTAAACAGTCCAGACATCATTAAATTTTAGTTCTATTATTTTAAAATGAATAAATTTCTAGGTATTGTCATGCTTTATATTTAAATGCACCATCACCAGATTAATGAAAATTCAGAGTAAAATTTTATTAAAAAAACGTAATATCTTTTTTTAATTTATTGAAGTACAAAAAAATACAAAATAAACATTTGAAAATTTTAAAAATAATATTCGCTTTGCTGATCTCTGCTAGCATTTCGTTTTTAATAGAAAATTCGCTTTGCATACTTATACAGCAGTATAAATGTATTTGTTTCTATGATATGACAAGAGAACTCTCTGGCTCTGTATGAGTCTCACTTTGACAATTGATAGACATTTTTAAAGAAGTATATATATAATTCAATGCAAAATTTTAAACCAAAGACACAATTTATTTAACTGCTTACCCAAGCCCAATTAGTAATCACTTAGCCTTTATATATCGCATTGCACACCCTATGTTTTTTTTATAACATCATTTAATATTTGTAATATTAATATCTTGATCATCTATCATCTTACAATAAATTTAAGCTTTTGTTATCTTATCAGGTTTTTTTACTTTTATAGACTACACTGAGTAATCGTTATTTTTAGTCTTTCTTTTATTGACAAATATATATTGTATGTATAAATAGTCTTTTATAATTTAAAATCAAATAACTTGATTATAAGGCAATATTTCTTCAATAACAACTATCTAATTGTTTTTGTGAATCTCCATAAACAAATAAACAATAAATTATATTCTTGTAATATAATTATGTTAAATACCAGTTTGTTCATCACTACTGTAATTAATATGAGTGAACAACAAAGGCAGCCTCATCATTGCTAATGTAAAATTGGTTATCATTTAAAAGCTTCTAGGCTTTACTCAAATAACATGAAAAACAGTAATAATAGATTTGAATTGAACAATATTGTATTAAATATATTATCATATTGAGTAAGTTGAAAATGAAAGACAATACTATATAATAACAAGCTACAAAGAGACTTACAATCAATTTATACTTAAAGAGTTGTTTTATTTTAAACATTCTGAATTTAATATATTTGCATTAAATAAGTTTTATTCATTTCATTTATAAGACAACATAAGTAACTGTAATAAGTCAAATTACCTTTATTAAGTAATATATTTATAACAATTTTCATCTAGTTAATTTGATGTTAAGTACATAAAAAATCATATACATGGGTCCATTAAATTATATTTAAACAAGAACAGTAAATTTAAATAACAGCAAAATTATATTAAAATAACTAATTTGATATTGAATAGAATTTTGCCATAATATATTTTTTTTATTAATTTCATGAAAATGGAGTTGGTGGTTTTATTTTATTAACAACATCAATTAATTAGATAATTAAAACAAATAAATAATCATAATTTGAATTTCTATAAGCAAGGATCAGAGACACAAAAGAAAAATAAAGATATATACATCATTAGCACAAGTACGGATTCTATGTGGAAGTCGTGTGCACACAAGCGTCAAACAAAGTTGTACTTTGCAATTACGAAGTTGCTTCGGTGTTGAGCGTCTTATTGAATAAAAAAACATTACAGACGAGAGTAATGCATTCCTTGTGAGATCATGTGTGACAAAGCGTGAAATAATTAAATGTTATTAACTTCAATGTGAGCAATACCCAGAATACGGTTCGGCATCTTTGGGCTCTCAATATTTATCCGAAAATATTATATCAGCTGTCAATGATTACGTCAGTTAAAAGTAGAGCTGAGTTCGCGTAGGTTTAAACATAAAAAATGTTTAAATTTAATGCAACTTTTTTTTTAAACTAAAGTTTAAGTTAGACCCACAACAACTCAAAATTAACAAATTATCGATCTGAGATTCGCAGACTTGCTACACTCTTACCTTCCGATAACTCCAAGTCCAACTCTGCTAACTTATCTCTTATCTCGTCCGGCAACTTTGATATATCAACACTTAAGTCAGCCATAGTGAAAAAGCACTTTTTCACATAAAACAAATAAAGTTAACGACAAAAGTCTAAGACACCATCGTGACATCTGGCCATCTTGAATTTTGAATATTCTCTGTCCAGCACCAGCAAAACTACTAAACTGAGTCAGATGTGACAAAGAATAGCACCAGATGTCGCTTTTGTAAAAAAAAATCGCAAGTTAGTTCTCAATACCAAATAAATTAAATTATTTCCATAAACAATATATTTCAATTTTATTTTCAAATATATCAATTTAATTTAATTAATAGTAAAGAAATATAATGCGTCCACTACTTACCTACCTACTAAACATTAAAATTATTACACAAGATTTAAGGTAAAAAATGTTGCCAAGCTCAGAAAACTGTTGTCAATTTATAATCTGTACAAGTACAAACTGTATTGAAATTAATAATTTAATAGTTCAAAATAGATAAACTACCTAACTATTTTATATATTTAGTATTAAAAAAAAATCGCTTCATATATGTATCTTTCAACCAATTTGAATAAATATTTTATAAATTCAGAATAGAATAAAATAATTACTTTGATCTTACCATAAAATAATTAAAATATTATATTGAACAAATTTATAATTATTTTACTCTATTCATATCGTTGAGTATATTTAATTATTAACAATTTTAATTTATTAAACTTTTTTAATCATTTTCAATGCTAATAACGTATATTAACTTAGTTATTTCAGAATCTTATAGACTAGTGCACTAACAAAGCCTGTTTTTTTTATAAATCAATGGATATGAGAACAGAATTATCAATACTCTAATAATGGTTAAAATCTTAACAAGAAGCCAAAAAAAGTAATAATACTAAAGTTCTTAGATAAAAATATCGTAAAAATCACGAATAATATAACTAAAACAAAAAAATATGCTACTGATTAATTTATTGCAAATAACAGAGTAAATAATTTTCCTACTAAATTTATTTTTTATGAACTTTGATCTAAAAACAATAATCTATATATTAAATACTATTTATGATGACGAATACGTCTTCCTGATCGATTTCGGTCACAATACAGGTGTATTATTTATTCATTCACTCCCATAAAATCAGAAACGACATGTTTAAGGTCAGCTGCAGGACCGACAGTTTTACGTGATTTTCAAGTGTAAACACTTCTATCTTCAAGATCAGGCTATCTACGGGCTAATAAGATTGTTTTCGAAAAAACCTAATAGCTTTTTATAGACATAACGTGAATCTTGAACATAAAACCTAGGGATCTGCAGTCTTTTAATATCTAACCGCTAAACCAACGAGGCAGTCAAACTAGAGACAGAAACTGTGCTAATAACCTATATTATTATAAATTTTGCATTTATAATATTAGCATTGATACGAAAATAATTCTGTTTGCCTGTTTGTTACGCTTAAGACTAAATCACAGAACTGATTTTGGTGAAATTTGATGCAAGCTTGAATTTCAACGAAGGACACAGGCTACTTTAATTTAAATCATCGTTCAAATTTGGCCCATTGGAGGTTGAAGGGTTGTATGTGAGTTCAGTGTGTTCAATTATGAAGATTGTAAATCGATAACTAGGTATGCCTTTACAATGTAAAGGATAATAATAAGGGACGAAATATAGTAAGACCTCTTATGATGATGCCAATCTTTGTCAAAATATATATGCATTGGTACAAATAATTCATTTCGAATTAGGCCCCAATACATGTTAAATAATGAGGGAATAAAACTATATAATCTTAATTTGAAGATAGTAATGTATGTATTCATTTATTTAGGTAAACATTTGAGGAGTATTTAAACTTAACGTGATTTTAACTTTTATAATATCTTCACCCTTTAAATGTTTAAAAAGGAATCCTTCGGATACCGAAACCATAACCAAAACCGACAAAAAAGTTTTGATTTTGTTTTTATAAAGTGTTCAGTCTTTTTAAGGCGGGCTATTTACTTTTTAAAGCCAAAAAATTGAGTCCAATTTTTTCCTTGAAATTGTTTTTATTTTCTTTTTTCCAATTCCGAAGAAATTTTATATCCGTGACTGAAACTATCCGAAATACAATTGAATAATCCGAAATAATTTTATATCTGTAACCATACATAAAACTGGTTAAATATTATTCATACAACCGTATCTATATACATATCCGAAATTTCATATCCGTAACATACAACTTTTGTCTCCTCTTATTTTACGTAGACAAGCTAGATACCAACTATTCTTATAATATAAAGTAATTAACAGTTATATAGAATCACTTTTCCTATTGTCTACTATAGAATTTAACTGTCCACGAATTAATTTTAAATATATAAGCCATTATATCTAAAATTAATTCGTGGCCAATTTGTAAAACAAAAAGTACTAATAATATTTTCTTATACCGTAGCTGTCAAAATTATAATAAAGTAAGTAAGTAGATATTGATATTTTATTCGAAAAAATGTATTATTTTAAAAATAAAGTAAATAAGATAAATTAATGTAGGTATAATATATTCTGACATGTATAAATATTTAGCCTGTAATTAATTAACCCATGTAGCCATTAATTACTTATATTTTGTTTATTTTTTAATTTCGTTTCGTTTAATTATGTTTAACTTTTCATAATTGTTGAAGATTTCCCTTAGTATATGTTTATTGATCTCATTAATTGTATAATGTTACCTATTTGATTTAATGTATGTTAGTCTTTTTTTTAATTTTACTAATTGTGTAATTAGTATCAGTGGAATCTTAGCTATTGTATATAATATTGTATATTTTTATGCCACAAGTGTCATCTAATTGTTTGTTTCCCTAAAAAAAAAAAATAACATCCCTGATCTCTACACTAGACTAATTCTGCTTCCTAATAATTTTAATTTTGATCTATAATTCGAATAAGCATTATTATTATAAAATTACCTAAACAATAATAAAATAGCTTGATGACAATGGATTTTCATAACAAGCTGAATTCAACGTGAGTGAAGCTGCGTGAATTTTATGAGTAGAATAGTTTTATAAATGCAAAGCTTGAAAAGTAATAAATTACAATATAAAATAAAAATGTTCTTTCTTTACTGTTCTTTTAATTCAGTCTGCCCAATATTCCTCATCACCTATTAAGTCTTTTTTTTTTGTTAATATCTATCTAGCTTTTAGTAAGTTCGTTTTCAATGTTCACATTTATCATGACATAGACAAAATTTGATTTGTTCAATGGTAACATTGGTTCCTGGAAAATCATCCGCTAGGTGACGCTAGGTGTTTTCTTCTTCCCGTCATTCTCATCCTAGTTTTCTTTTTACTTTTAGTTAGAAGGTTGTTGGCTCTAAATTTATTCTCGTAATGGCTGCCACGCTAAAAGTGTAGCTTATTGGTTATGTCATGTTCAAAGTGTCTTTAGATGGGTGCATAAAGCGAAAAACTCAACAAGTGTTTCAAACAATGATCGCATGAAAGCTGTAAAAATATCAATCTCCCTAGACCGTTTCTTCTTTCATGTTTCCTTTTTTGGCAATTAAGTTATGGACTCGGCGTTTGTGTACTGTATGTAATAAAAACATAATCTATGCAACGTAAAAAGTGTACATCGGGACCATATTGAGTGTCAAGTGTATTGAGGGTATTTAAAATGACGGATCCGAGAACGTCGTCAGCTCTGTTTAAGAGAGCCGAACAGTTGAAAAGATGGGAGGAATCCGATACTAATAAACAGTCATCGATGCCGAAAAGAGCATCGAGGATACAGTTTTCATCGGGCATCGTGTTTTTGGCGGCATGTACCGCTGGAGACAAGGACGAAGTACAGAAATTATTAAAAATGGGCGCTGATATAAACACCGCGAACGTGGACGGTCTGACGGCTCTTCATCAGGTCAGTAAAATTTGTTATCTTACACATAAATTATTCAAATATAAAGGTACTTGCTTCTTTGTCATCACAAAATTTAATTCTTAGACTTTTAGCCTGTTAATATATTAACAGACGAATATTTGTAAATTTCTAGTAAAATAAGTATATATGACATATGTACTTTTATGACATTATTTATGAATAATTATAGTTCTAAAATTATGAAACCCCATACCACTAAAGACGTAAAAATTATACTATTTAGTCCACTATAGAAAGAACAACTGTTCAGTCTATTCGATATATCATGCATTAGGTATTGTTTATGCAAAATATCTAATATTTGATTTATTGATTTAAAAATTACAGTTAAACTTTCTAAATCTGTTTTGAATACTTTCATTAAAAAACTTTTATAAATTCATATTCAAGTCTTAATCTGTATCCATTTTTGTGTAATGTGTAGTGTTAGGTAAGTACGCTGGAAAATTCAGTTTACTTAAAGCAAAATTATTTGATTCCATCAATTACTTCCCTTATTTGTTTAAATGGTTCTTGCAAGCTGTTTATCCTGTTAGAAATTATTATATTCAGTGTTACAGATATGATTAGACAGACAGACTATTAATACTACAGATAAGATATTATTATTCTTATTTAGATTTGTATTCATAAGTTTTAGTCTAAAGTAGTTATTTTACATAATATTCAAGCTTGAAATATACCAGACACATCACAGTACAGGATCTACTCACAGTTTATCAACTCATATCACTTATTTGAATCATCTCAATCATTTCATTATGATTAAGTAACAGTCATCCACTTTCGTATTTATTAAGTTAATCAAAAAATGTGGTCTGATAAGATATAAATTGATTTTATTTTCTTTCGTTTTAAAGCAATATATGGATCTTATAGATTATATAGGCATATATTACATATGTTTTGTATGCATAGCATTTTATACATAAACCCCTCACTTTAAGCGCTGAAAAGTGTTTGTCTGGTAACATAATAGTGTGTCTTCTTTTTTTAAATAATGGCAAAGTGAAAAATTTAATTTTTATTCATAATTCTGAAATGTTGTATTATGTGATATATAAATTCATACTGACTGAAATCTATTTTGCAATAAAAATTCAGTTGTTTGTTGTTTTTGGGCATTAGCCCAGATGTTTTATATTTCCTTTATCCTCTTCCCTACCTGTATATTTGATGTTCAAACATAGTTCTTATTAAAAACATGAAATAATCTTGTTTTGTGGTAGATTAACTATTAATATCCACTCAGATAGGGCAGAACAACTATTACTAGCATATGAGAGAAAAGTTTGGTTTAATATTATGAAAATAGACTCATGGCATTTATAATTGCATGCCTTACTTTTTATTCATAAGCATTAACACAGATTGTCATAAACTATACTGTGAGAATTATTTTATATATTTCTCTTAAGAAGAATAGATGATTAACATATATTTTTTTATATATATACAATTCCATAACAAATTTGTTATACTTTTTTGCAATTTATGGACACCTAAATTCATATAGAAAGACTTTTATGACAAAATTTTGATAAATAATTCTATGTATCTTCAAATTGATTTAAAACAATATATAATATATAAATTATAACTACTATGCTGTCTTGCTATTTAGGACTGAGTTATTATTTATTTACTTGTCATTTGTTAAACAACATTTTGGACGTTTTGAGACATAGGGCAATGTTGACTTTATTAATTTGTCAATTACTTGATGCTGTAAGTTATAATACCCACAAACACAAATGTACATTCAAGTTTTCTTTTAAGTTAAGGATGGTGTAATAAATGTGGCAACAGCGGTCTTATTGTTTCCAGTTATTTTCTCCAAACAGAATTTGTTGATAGGATTTTCGTAGAAATAAAGGTTGTATGTAACAAGATTCTTATATGAAATATACATGTTGTCAAGTTTCCAAATGGTATGTTTTGAGAAATGAGGTTTAATAACTTTAAACCTCATCTTCTAAACATCTATATACTTACAAATTTCTAATAATACAAAGATTAAAAGCACTCAATTAAGCGCAAAATTATATATATTCATATAAGGAAACAATATATACACATAGCTTTAATTTAAGGATAAATAAACATTAATAGCCATTTAAAAATATTTATGAATTCAGAATAAATTTTATCTCATGTAAATAGTAACAGTTTGGCAGATAAATAACTTTTATACCATTGGTAGTATGATGAAGAAAATTAACCTATGATGTCCAATTTAATAAATCATCAAATCATCATAAAATTAAAGTTAATTGATATTATTAATACAAGTTATGAGTAAATTTTTCGATAATAACTTCATATAGTTTAAACAAATTGAAAGGCTCTTTACATTTATAAAAATCAACATTATGGCACTCTTCCCGATTTTATATTATTATTAATATATGTAATATGTCACATCAAACTTATTCACATTACTTCTTTTATTAGGATTATATTTTTCAATGTTTTTTCAACTCTGAGATTATATATAATTTTTTTCTAAAAGGATTAATTAATTATATTTTTAAACAGTAACAAACAAATGTTTGAACAACTTCTAGATTTGGCTTCACATTTCATACATGTCTTGGTATGGTTGGTTTGTATTACACATTTAATATGCACTTTAGCATATTATCTTTATTTTTCTTGAGTACTTGATAAACAACTGTGTGCAAGTATCAATATCGTAATTTGTTCAAGAGTTACTGGATACAGAATACGCAAACCACTTTTAATTCCCTTTTAAACAATATTATAATTCAACATTTGAATGTCCATCTATATATATATATTATATCTATTTTAGAAAAAAAAAACAAAATTGAATTCCCTTTATTTTGATAGCCTATGTGTGTGTTTATGTATTTTTGGATTCATTCTTCTGAAATATTCTAATAGTGATGATATTGAATCAAACAAATACCGCAATGGATGAAGCATAATGATGACTTGATTAGGTTTTATTTAAACTAATTTCAACATCCGGATTTATCATAAACTTGATGCGCCTTCAATATCACAACTGTTCAATTCGAATTTTACACGCGAGCGTCATGAAGTTTACCATATTAGCTTCTAAATAAGAATTACAATTCCAAATAACAAATTTTTAAAACAAACATTTTAATTTTCTGAAATAAGCGCGTTCAACCGAGCTACTAAAAACCAAACCATAAATATCATTTAAGCATGAAGAACTAGTTATAATGTAGACACAGAATAAACATAAGAATTTTTTTTTTCAATCTACAAAAGACCACGACACATCGGTATATACATATATGTATGCTTAGTATAACGTTGAATGAAATATGTCTCAATGCAATGCGTTACATTTTGGCAACGGCTCTTGTAAAATGTGATGTTTAAGGATAAGTTTTTGGAATATTAAAATGACTTCCGCCAATCAATGTTTCGCCGAGAATGCGGTACTGCATGTCACGTGTGTTGAGCTTAGCACTCGGAATAACTTTCGATTGTTTCGACCGACCACTAAACGTCAGCAGTCCAGAATTAGAAGCTGACAGTGTCCACGATTATCCGTATAGTAGAACACGTTTCTGCCGTATTCCATCTATACGTAATTCATTAGAAACGGAATGAGGGAACTAGGGATTAATAATTATTGCAATTGTTAAATTTTAAAGGTTATAATATAAATTTATGTTATACTTTTACTTGTATAAATGTATTCAGTTGCTATCCTATGAAGCGAACTATTAGCATTTATTATTGTATACGTTCAATAGATTCATAGTATTACATACATATATTAATAAATAGTTTAAAAAAATAGAAAATATATATGTTAAATAAACGTTGGCTTTAATTTCATTATTCTGAATGTGGTAATTATGGTAACATTTGCATGAATGTCAAAGTGTTACGTCAACAAGTTTTCCCGGTAAGGATTACTTATTAATTGAATCGAATACAATTTGTTTACTCTGTAACCGTAATTATTATAACATACTACGTTATAACGAGTTATGGATCGGTTTTAATCTAGTGTTCATCCATAGCGTAGAACGGTCACATGTAGGTGTAACATTTACTTACATATTATATTATATTTATATACATAAAATCTGTCTATCTATTAATAAGCTTGACGTTCATATAAAACGTTTTTTGTTTCGCTGGGTATTAATGAAAACCTGCTCTAGACGTACAGAAAAAAACGTAGTCTTTATCATAGTACTCGTGATAATTACAAACGTTATAACTTAAAACGTATTGAGGTCAATACATTTTTGGCCTTACATTTTATTAGTCTGTGATATAATACGTATTATTCTTTTGTCTATAAAAAATTAAAAGATTTGTAAACGTCTGTTTGAATGAAATCATTTTAAGTGATCGATATATTAATAATGGACATGCCTCTATCTTCGTTTAAATCGTATATCAAACTCCATGCAGGAAGGTAATCCGAAAAAATTAAATAAATATCTGATCGACTGTTACAGCATAACATTTATTATTTTTATATTAACAAAGTTATATTCTCATTTTTTCGCAAAAGAAATGTAAAACGAAAATCCAAAGTTATTTTAACGAACCGAAATTGCTCTAAAGATAAGCTAAATAAGCAGTCACTGGCCACAGGAAAGAATTAACAAGTCTTAATAGACGTAATTAATATGACCCCAGATTGTTCGACGAATAACCTGACATCTAACAGCGAAACAAGTAACAGTTGAAGACGTCCTTATTGATCGATTGAACACTCAACAATGATCTTTAGTTAGTTGCAATATTGCCTCTGTCCAATTCAATAAAAGTCTTTTAGTTTTGTACTAGATAATGGTTTTAGACATTTTTTATATTTTACAGCCAATAATGTACAGTTAAAAAGTTATTTTAAAATCAACAAAAATTAAGATTGCTTTCATTTTATTTTCTATATTTTAAAAATACGTTTTATCTTTTACCTATTGAGGTTGCTTGCAATGTGTGGCCTGTATTTTCTGTGCTAAACATATGAAATAAATCGGGGCAGTAGGACCATCAAAAATTTAATAACAAGTTTGACTCGGAACTTTGAAGCTATGGTTTATAGAAGTATAGTTTTGTAACCCATATTATTTTACTAATATTATTATAAATGCGAAAGTTAGGATGAATGGATTGAAGGTTACTCAATAACGTCAGATTGGCTAAACGTATCCGAATGGAAATTGGCACAGAGATTGATTATTGTGTGGAATAGGAAAAATTCCGAAAAAAAAAATCATTTATTCCGGAAAACTGCCTGAACTCACGGCGAAACCATGGGCGGCAACTAGTAAAATATATTGTAATTGAACTGAGAAATTACTTCGTGTAAAGTGCAATTAACGAACTACGCAAACCCGGTATGTACGTGGCTTGACACGAATTAAATTTAGTAATTAATTAACTGCCTTAAAAGCTTTGGGTTTTGGTCGCTGTTAAGTTAACGCTAACAAACAGCACTGTTTCTGTCATCATTGATTTGAAAACATTTTTAAAGTAAAGCCTAAAATATGTTTATGTACTTTTAATCGAGGGTTTCAGAAATATTAAAGTATTTCTTAAATCTATCGGTTCACTAATTCGATATACATAGCTGTATATATAAATAAATTTATGTTGGGTAATAGCAATGTTGCCTATTTAGTGAGATATACAGTTAATTGTTGAGGGATTTCGTAGTAGCCGCTGGAAAAACTGAAACATATACAGTTATAGAAAGGTTTTTTAAAAAACGTCGTATATGTATGTCTTAATAATAACATATTAAGGTAAGGTCTGCTTCAAAATTATATGACATTAAATACTCATTTAACATAAATTTTCTTAGAACGTAGTGACTTGGTTGACTGATCACATCTACGATTTAACAATATTAATAGACTTGTGCATTTGTTACAAGTAGTTCTCGGTGTGAAGCATTGGATATATTTGAGTCTCAATAATAATGCGTGTATCCATTTGCAGAGTTCTGTATTCGTATTCGATATACGTTGAATATGATTGCATCACTAGTTCGCATATAATGTGCTGGAATACGATACGAAACTGGACCAACACATATACAAGCGACTGCTGCTCTCCAAATAACTAAATAAGATACGTTTATCTTACTTGCACCGTATAACAGATTATTTTCTAAAATCATTGACATCTGTACTAGTCTTTTGCGATGTTCATTGTATTGTTTAAATATGTATATATATATATGTTTTTTATGTAATCACTAGAAGTTCTAAAATGTCAATTAATAATAAAAAAAGGTATGGTCGCGTTTAAAATCCAAATATATAAGCGATGAGCCCTGTCTTCACACGTGTGCAATTTTCTATTAAAGAAATTGAAAAATGCGCTTAGCTAATTTATTTATTAGTAAATCATAAAAATTGGAAAGGTAAGAGTCACTTTCATTTTGAAACATACTGAATCTAAATTTGTCACTAGCTTATAGATTCGAGTTTGGGTAATTTTACATCCTAAGGTAAAAAAATAATATATTTTAGTGACTTATACTAATTACGATTAAATATTATTTAAATATTTATATGTATATCAATTGATTGTTATTTAAAATGCAAAAAATACAAAAAAAAAATTATTATATTTATGATAGAAACATAAACAATTAATATTGACCTAGTAGAACATTGAGTGGAATGCAATCTCCAATAGAAACTACTGATACAATTATGAAATTAAATTTACATTTTATTCTGTGCATTTTTTCAAATGAAGCGCATTATTCTTCACCGAAGAATGTAAAATATTTAAAAAAAGAAATATTGTAATCCTACTGTAATAAGGTTGAAAGATTTATTTTTACGGTATTGGAACGTTTTTTTGGCACTCGTCTTAAAACCGTAATTGCGGCATCATGACCTCATGTCTTCAAACTATAGTATTATTGGCTATGCCGTTGTGAGGTCTTAGAAAAAGGAACAAGGCAAAAGTATATGAAAATAGTATATGTACGTAATGTATACTATTTATTAATTATTATTTTCTTGTTATATTGAACTTAAACTATTGATCGTTTTATACTTTGTTTCATTATTTTTATATTCTTGTTCCGTGTGTGAACACAGAACCGCATCTGGAACACCGTGTGTGCCCTATTTATAAAGAGGATTGATTTTTCCTTATTAATATACGTATAAGGGACAGATATACTTGATATTTAGACGATTATGTTAATCAAATTAAATGTAAATAGTTATGAAACAAACAGTAACTCAAGAACCTAAATGTCTAACTAATTTTTTAATTTAGCCTAACGTACAAATACATCATATCAAGTTTGAATTAGTACATTTAGATTTTCTATGATGCCGTTGAATTTGTTGCTTATTTTATTATTTTTAATTAAATTAGTTTCACGTCAGAGACGAGTATGTTGGGAACGTCAGGTTTATTATTGAGGTTAATCCCTCTCGGGATAACAGGCACTTTGTCTTATTTTATCGAAATGTAAGCGAAAGCATCTAAAGCGTCTGGCGCTAGTCTGCTATTTCTATTTTATCATTTGTCATTATGAAATATTTTTAGTAACCATTTAATTGTTTCAAAATATTTAATAGTTCTTTACTATAATATAAGCTTGTTTCTAATCGCACATAGGGCTGACAAAGAGTTTCTATTCGTCCTACGCACCCAAGTATCATTGACTTTATTCTATTATTTTATATAAATATTTAAATAAATATGAATGCCTCTATGATAATACATAGTATGCTGTGACGAAGCTCATTTGCTAATTGAGCCCGAACTTGTTGTCTCAGTATCTTTCCTCACGAGATCTTTTCTCTTCTGTGTTAAAATCACACTGATACAAACAATATTGTAAATTTGTCTTGCTTTTGGATTAATAATGCTCTTAAGTTTATAACTATTGTACTTAAGTTTATAATTTTTTTAACTATTATAATAATAATAAAAAAATGTTTTATTTTAGTACATATTTACATTGAAAACTTGTTCTATTTATCTTTTACTTTTAAACATCGAAGTTATTTGCGCTACGTAATCGGAGCAATTGATTTTAAAAAGAGCTATGTATAAAAATACAAATGGGTGTTTTTTAAATAGATCTTCTGCTATGGTTTTGATTCACGATTCCTTCCGATAAACGACGACAATGATTACTTTTTAAGAAGCTTTAGGTGTAACAAATATTTTTGATAAAATATTGGTTAAAGTTAGTTTTGTTTAGTGTTATATGTTATAGATGTAAACAGTCGGATAGGTCCATTTGCCATCACAATTTGAATTATTATTTTGGCAGCGTTTGATCACGGATGCGTTTTGTCTTCGCTGTATGCCGCACGTTGTTTTATATCAGTATTTATAGTACACGATACTCCTCTCATTAGATAGTCCGGGAAATTAGGTCGATGACTTCGTGAACTTCTAATTCCGTAAATTATGTTTCGTTGTTACAGTTATTACTTCGACTAACTTCTTTGCTATAACACAGTGTTCACAATGTAGATACTAATTTTCATTTAAATTGAGAATGTTATTGTTATTGATCTATAATACGTTTATAGAAACACAAAAACAAACTAAAATAGTTTTTTCATGTTTAATTGTACCATAAATTGTATTCGGATCGTAACGTGCCAGCATTTCATTTTTATTACATTTTAACATCGGCGACCTAAAATGCAACATCACGAGTGAAACTAAAAAGGTACACGCCCCAATTATTGACCTAATGCCTGAATAAACATTTTTTTTTAATTAAATTTGATGCTGTCATTGACCAACCTAAATATTTCGTGGAGGAATGATGTATTGCCGATGACAGAGCTAGCGCCACGTAAATTTAGAATCGGACTAGGATTTTTTCGAGGTCACGCTAGAGACAGCGGAGAGATTCGTTGATATTAGTTACGTCATAGGCTGCACACGCGCCATGAATGTTTTATTTTAGTGTTAATTGTAGACATAGGCACGGAGCCCACTGACGGCAAGTCAGTTTACGTGTTGCCAAGGGCTAAAGATTTAAATAAAATCTGGTGCGATTATTTAGAGAGTAAACAAAAGTAAATAAAAGTTAAATGAAACTACAAGTTTAGCTTCCCCATTATTGACATTTTATTGTATGTTATGCAAGTACATACAACTATTTTCCAATGTAAAGGGATTGTTGGTAGAATTTGATGAATATGTATTAACTTTAATTAAATTAATTCATTGAGTAGAAAAAAAACTTCTTACAAACTGGCCCGAGTGTTCGACCTTTATTCGTATAGTAAGAGCAAGTCGAGACCGCTCAGTGATGTCACTATTATCAATGCCGGTCCGTGCATACGTTTACATGCGAAAAGTTTCATAACATATATTGAGATAATAATAATTATATTTTATTCTTCTCTAGATACTTTACGTTAACGTTATGATACTTCAAATGATGACACTGGTGTTTTTACTGATGTAGTAATTAACGAATCTTTCGAGTCCATAAATCGAATTTATAAAAAACAGTCAAAATTACGTAATACATATATATATATGTATTTATAAATAATATAATGTTTAAGTAAATAAAATAAATAACATTACGCAATCTCACTTGTTATATACGGTTTTATATTTAAATAAAATATTTATAATATTTGGAAACTTTCCAAGATATGTCAGTTGGTAGAATAATTAGACATCATATAAACGCTAACGATATTTTAAAAAGATGTAAGGACAGTTCGTCGTCGTCATTATCTGTATGTTCGGCTTCGACTTCCGTATGTAAGACTGACTGGAATTACTCATATATATGGTTACACTCACAGATTCGATTTACCACAAGACATAAAAAATTAAATTAATTGAATTCTATTTTACGTTGATGACGAGTTCTGAAACCAGCGATGTTAAATACAAACATCGGTGATATCCTTATTGGACAAACTCGATTTGTATTCGTAAACGTAGTAAGAAATTATTTTTTAAACAAGTGAAATATTCTTGTTATTTTTAAAAGACTCGAGGAAAAGTATGAGGTTATGTAAAAACGCATGTACATTATTTATATGAAATATAT
Source organism: Vanessa tameamea (assembly GCF_037043105.1). Classification (NCBI taxonomy): domain Eukaryota; kingdom Metazoa; phylum Arthropoda; class Insecta; order Lepidoptera; family Nymphalidae; genus Vanessa; species Vanessa tameamea. The sequence goes on along the minus strand of NC_087341.1, from coordinate 5,480,498 downwards.
GTGACATTTTGAATGTTGATTAAAAAATTAGTAAACGATCTTATGCGTCTGAACTGGGGCAGTAACTAGTCTCTATATTACACGTAATTCTACCAATAGACAATATAGATTTACCTAGCAAGCAACTACTTAATTTATAATACATGTAAGATGTATAAGATTATGTGGCAAAGTTAAGATGGTCTATGTTATATATAGACAGTCAATACGTTTACTAAATTAAGTATACGGTCAGACAGATTGGTTATGGTTAAGGTATCATTAATAAATATCATATCATAAATTAATTAATATGTTAGATGCCTTCTTAATTTAGTTATATTTTTATTCGTTTTATTTTATTTTAAGAAAATTTTGATTTAAGAATAATATAAGTGATGTGTAATATATGCTTAGTTATTGCCATTTTTATGTTACCCACGCCTAATTCTTTTATATACCTATTATCAAAAATGACTTGAAAATTATTGGAGCGATTTGGATGATTTAAACTTTATTTGTATTGAGGTAGGTCTCCACATGGTGGTGTATTTTTTGACATAACGTACAGATTTTCTGAATAGAGGAAACCTTGTGGATGCACATGGATGTTGTTTTATATATCAAGAACGTGACGTCCGGTTTCCACTACTTTAACTCCGTTATATTTACAAAGATTTGGTAAAATCAAGTACTCTTTATCGATATTTGTTTAGTAGTAGTTCTTATTTATATAGTAATGCTTACATTAACGCTCACTTACTGACATTCGCCCACTTCCCGATATCTATAGTATATACAAATGATTCGTTTACATCCATTGTTCCTCATCAAAATTAATAGAATATAAATTTTAATGGTTTTTGAAAATTAAAATACAATTTCGACCACGACGTATAAGAACAAAAAAATTTAAGCCTGGATTACTTGTTTAGTTTACGATGATGATATAATTATGTATATGTTAGTATTTTTAGTGATGTTACAAGATATACACGTGGGGCCTTCAGTAAAATATATTACAGAAATAGAATGTATGTACGTACAGGCATATAGGTTATTTTGATTACTTCCTAAGTATTTAATTTACTTGGTTTTAAATTGAAGTGTTGTTTAATGTTTTTTATCTGAACTACATATTATCACTAATAAGCTAATTAATATTGCTATAGTTATTAACACAACACTATGATTATATTACGGGTATGCTTGTATAATGCCTTCTTAAAATAAGGAAAAAATGTGTTCAATATTAACAGAACCTGCACAAAAAGGCGAAGTATATCTCATCTGTGTTTTGTATTAAAATGTGTTACTATATATCTCTCATTTTTTTTAAAGAAAAATAATAAATATCTATTCCTAATATGGCGAAAGTTTTCGAAAACGAATGACTATTAACTGTGTTGTATAAATTTATTTAAAAAGTTCAACGGATGCGATTTGGAAAGTGTCAGAATTGCTTTAACTACTTGTTTTATATTTATAATGTCAAATTTCTTCCAATGATATTCATTAAGGATGATGCAAAGCGAATTTATTTCTTCTAAAATACTTATGCTAATTTATAAAATGTATTAATATGCCAAATGTTTTATTACTGCAAGTGCGAATTTACTTTGTCTAATATTATATTTATATGGATCTTAATTCGTGTCATAGCATCTAGTGACCTTGCGAAGTATTTTTTTTAATAGTAACCTTACGTATCGTCTTCTGTTCATGTCAAAGTGTGGAAAGACAGTTACATATCACGAACATCTGTAACTTCTGGGGAAGTGCCAATTTGCAGAGAGGGTACAATTTGGAAATATACTGCATATATAACACTTGAGTTGAGAACAAGTATTTATGACATGTCTCGTTCGACATACGAGCCTTTATTAAAATAGCACCCCTCTGCGGTAATTTTATGTTGTTTGATTACACTTGAAACTTAATCAAGTTTAACAAAAATAAATATGAAAATGATAATTATAATTGCTTTGGAATATTAAGAGGACTACAAGAGCTCAGTGCCCTTGAGAATCGCACGTACACACTTACAAAATCGACAAAAACGGCAAGCCCGTGAACTAATGGTTAAGCAAGGTAACGAGGTTACGCCCAAATATTCTAATAGATGGCGCCAAACCGAGCGAAGTAAGATCAATCATAAATCTCATAAAAAATAGATTAGGACAACAGAATTGTTTTTATTTCTTTCGATGTTAGTTAACAAATGATTATAAAATAAAACTGATTCAATTAAACTTACAATATTTTTAACATTTTATAAAAGTTTGATAATCTATTTATATAATAAAATCGTAAGTGTTCGAAATCTGTAGTGTAGTAAACGTGGGGTAACATAGCGTAGTGTTTGTTCGTTTTATTAATATCAGTTCACAAAGAAAAAATATATATTCAATTTAAAAAAAAAAAACATCTAAATATTTACTAGAAAAAAATGTCGTCAAGTCGATTTGGTTGAATCATTGGTTAACTAGGTTAATCATACTAGGTTTAATCATAAATTTCATAAAAATAGATAGGATATTAGAATTATTTGTATTGCTTTTGACTGTTATTCGAAAATGATTAAAAAATAAAACTGATTTAATTAAACTTAAAATATTTTTATTTATATTTGGTACTACAAAAAAAAACATTTAGTGTTAATTTTTTTATTAAAATCTTTTATTTAATTTCACTTGTATGTATGGTTCACAACAATTACATTTTTTTTTGTTATGACTTTTCTTTTTTTTTATTACTAAAATTAGTTCATACATAACTTTAATTCCTATTATAAACAAAATCGATAAAATTAAACTCTTACGCAATATAAATGATAGCTTCCGTGTTATTGTTTTCGACTTTCTTTATTCTGTAAAAAATAAATATATGTTAGTAATTATATTTTTATTAATTATTAAAGTATGTATTTAAAAAATATGTATCTAAATATGCTCCATAGTAGTTTTAATGAAAAATATCATAGTGCTTCGAGTTCATGGGGATAGAATTTAGTCACTCACAATTGATTTTTTCCTTGCTTTCACCAAATACTCTATTGTAATATTTAAAGAATAGCTCGAAAAATCTGATTCTATGCGAACTGATTGCACATTTTTTCTAATAGATGTTTTCAATATTCATAATTTATAAAAAACAAATATGTTTACTAATAAAATACTCTTACCTTTTAATATCGTTCATATGTATGTTCGGCGCTTAATTTATATAAACGTTTTTTAGTTTTCCTCACGCGTTTCACTTTATTTCCCATATTTACACAATTAAAATTTATAACAAATAATATAATAAAAAACAAATGCCAAATTACTACTACACTATTTTAACTTAATATATTTATTTACAAGAAAGAATAATATTTATTATAAGAAAATATGAAACAATGAATTTACAATTAAAATTACAAAAAAATATCTCGTAACGTAGTGATGCGGCGAAAAGATCGACACCTCTGTATAGCATCAGGCTTCGGCCGGCAATGTCTGTACACGGCGTTTACGCACATATGCAAACGCATTTTGTTCGAAAATAAGAATATCTGATTTTAAAAAAAAACTATTGATTTTACTAAAAAAGTGACACGGTGATAAAGTAGTATATTGCTGGTAGAATAATCTGACAAAAAAAACAGAATTATTGAATGTATATAAATATAGTTATTATTTGTTAAAAGATTTTTTTAGAGGTAACTTTGTGATTTTATTCTATCGTACCAAATTAATTACATCATGTTTTCAAAATAACAAATAACTAGCATGTATCCTGAAGATAATCATTTTTTTTTTTTCATTTAGTTTACTGCATTGGATCATATACTTTTTGCATTATAAAACTTGCATTTAGCTCATGTAGTCCCCTTAAACAATAAGTATGGCGCGAGCGATTTGATATTATTTACAAATGAATTGTATTTTGTACTACGCTCAAAGAAGCAACGGTTATAGATATTCCGCTATGCCCAGCGTTATAAAAATTATTGTATTACCCAATAGTTGCCTCTAGAGTCGCGATACGCGCCAGCGATTGTGGCACTGACCCTGTAGTAGTTCCGTACTGTTGCACAATGCACTTAATGTACTATTGTAATGCATAACAGAGTATGTAGAGCTTGTTTTTGCAATTAGGTGGAGATGGTTCCGAGGAAGACTTTGATTGTTTCATGATTCGATTGTTGAAAATACTCGAAGAAAATCTATACAGTAATTTAATCACAATATGCATCACGCATACATAATAAGAGCTTTGCGGAAACGATTATAACTTTTTGCGAACTGCGAATGCGTGCGCTATTTTTTATAGATACGGTGTACCGATTACAGTAATATGTTCATACGTATGTTAAAATGTCAGGAAATATATTTTTGATTAAGAACACGTGCTCTCTTGGATTTAAAACATTTATAAATGATTTATATATTTATACATTCAAATATTATGCAGTACTATTTTGTATATCGATTTTTTTTTGTTGAAATATAACCATCGTATTGATACCATGTGTTCTCACATTTTCAGGCTTGCATTGACGACAATTTGGAGATGGTTGAGTTTCTTGTCGAACACGGTGCCGACGTCAACCGAGGTGATAACGAGGGCTGGACCCCGCTGCATGCAACGGCTTCTTGTGGATTTCTTAGTATAGCCAGGTAACATTCAATTTATAATGAATCAATTCAATGAACATATTACGATGTAATAATAGATTTCCTATGTCTCTATACATATATTGATATAAATATATTTTTATCTTAGTAAATGTTATTATACTTTAGTTGCAAAGAATAAGTACATATCTGTTGTGAGAACATATATTTCTATGAAATACATATGACACGGCTTTCTGACGTTGCATTCAATAAACGAGAGTTGATAATTTATTAGTGCAAACAACAAGGGCTGAGTCATTCGACCCGGTTACGTTAGGGAGTTCCTGTGTTTCGGTCATCTATATATTCATTTATTTTTTGTAATTGTTCACACGCCGACGACACATTTGATGACAATAACACTCACTGTGCTTATTCACATTATAACGGTCATTTCGTTTTGTTTAAAACAACAAAGGTATGAAAAAACAAAAATGCAAGCTTTGCGTGTGGTATGTTTTTAATAATTGAATTATTTATTAAGGAAAATATACGAACATTTCACACACAATAGTTGATTTCGTTCAAATTAAAAGGTTTTTAACAGCACGTATAATTAACGAGGATTATTGATCCATAAGTCGAAGTACTTTAAAAGCTATCAAGAATTTAATAATGCAACTGATAAAAATAATATGTATACAATAATTATATTAAAGATGTGTGATCGAATAATCTTTGAGTATTTTATTGATTTCTCGTTAATTCCTGCCCTTACGTATTAAATTATTTCGATTCAATTGTTAGTCGACGGTACAAGAACTACGTAATATCAACTAAATCGGATACAATGTATACGAAAGCATATGATTCAATTAAAGTAACATTATTTGGTATATATTATTTTGATATAATAATTGAAATATTTCACTTTGGTTGTAGGTACCTTCTTGAAAATGGAGCTGATATCGCTGCGGTGAATTACGACGGGGAACTGCCAGTCGACATCACTGAAAGCGATAAAATGGTGGAATTATTACAGAAAGTTATTGACGAAAAAGGTTCGTAATATATTTGAATATTATATAGTGAAATATTCACTTTTGGTATTTACGAAGAATAATTGTATTTTCCAACATTCATCATTGTGGTCAATGGTCTAATATGATAGAAAATGTAATTTAAAATACGTCTATACACAATAACATGTGCGATCGCTGTTAAAATCAATTGTTCTAAGGATAAGTGGTTTATAATATTGAAGATTAAACGAATTTTTGTAGGAGCTCATTGAACCGTGTTATGCTAGAATTTTCCAACCCACAGCAACGCGAATTAATTTATTTTAATATTTAAAAAACCTGAACGAATGCCTTAAGAAATACTTCATAACATTATGTAATAGGGCGACTGTGAGTATCGCTATACAAATGTCGCTATAAAACTTTTTTTCTCTTATGAATCTTAATAACTTGTATTAGTTTTTAGGTGGGTTCGTTCATTTAGCTTTATGGTAGTCTTAAACATTACAAATACTAGACTAGCTAGTGAGGTATAAATAATAATATTAAAATTTAAATTGTATAATTTAAATTCACATATAATAATCGAAGTCAGATTAACGAATTTAGGTTTAATCTGAATGATCATTGTATTGCATCATATATATCCGTCCGGCGACCAGTGACTAAGGGCTACATACCCAATTTAACTCATAGGTGATATTAATTCGTATTTATCATAACCAAATGTTAGCAATTTAAAAACATCTTTATGAGATGATACAACAATGAAAACAATGAGTCAAGCATCATATTAACAATGTTATTAGTAACTACAACAAATGTATTGGAAAACAATTAGCATTTAAAGTTGAATTACGCATGGCGTCCAATAATAATATTGTCTTTGATATATCTAATAGTTTTAATGTTAGTTTTATATTATAATGTTTGAGAATGTCAAAAATTGAGAAGAAATTGTTGTGTTGTTTGTGTGTATTTTAATTGCCTTACGAACGAAATAGTGATCACTATTTAAATAAATCAGTTACTATTCAAATGCAATTTCAATGCATTTCAGACGCTTAACAGATTAAAGCATCCTGGTTCTCTAAGGCAAATAAATGTCCTCAAAGGTCAATTATAATGTTACTTTTATATGTAATTTTATTTCTGATTCAAGTAATGGTGCATTCAAATAAATAATTATTTCATTTAAAAAAATCGAGCTACTTTGTGTTACTTTGTTTTTTTTTTTTGGTAATAAGTAAGTGATATAATCTAATTGAATACTTTTCATTACAGGCATCGATTGTGAAAAGTCTCGCACTGCAGAAGTCGATACGCTGTTGTGTGACGCGAGGAACTGGGCTGCGAATGGTTACGTCGAAGTAAGAGACCCGAAAACAGGCGGAACTCCTTTGCACGTTGCGGCAGCAAAGGGTTACATAGATGTTAGTATCTTATTTGCATTGTTATTATTTAATTTTTAATGGTATTGTTGATCTATCATAATTGGACTATATCGCTTTGGTATGTTGGATAAGCAGGAAGGATAAATACACGTAGGATTACTGGTCATCCAGTGATTTGACGGGTTGTTTGAATGATATGAAAATATCACGTCTTTAAAGAACCCTTACTTCATTAGTCTTTCAATTGTGAACCTATCATTTCAATATCACATATTCGTCTGAATAATATCTTTGACTAAGAAGTGAAGTATAATGTGAGATCATCCTTTTAAACAGATATTTCTTACTAGCTGTGTCCGCGGATTTATCCGCAGTTATTTCAGTTTTGAAATGTTAAGTGTTATTGTTACTGTAATAATATAAAATGTTATTGCTGGATAATCAGTTGAACAGAATCAGATTTTATCTGTTACAAAGAAACAAACCTTTATTCATAATACGTACGACTCGGTCCGCACGGTCCACGCTAAAATACTTTTTAATTTTATAGTAAAACATGAGGGATGTTATATAAATGAAGTAGTTATTTTCAATAATTCTTATACTTAAATACCATTTAAAATCCTTCTGCCATAATTACTTCAACTTCAATAACATTGGAATTTCATACAAACTTCCATCCCCATTATTTTTTATCTCGCTTGATCTCGCATTACGCGTTTCCCCCACGTGGAAGTGGCGGTATGTGGGACTCGCCGGTGCCCTGGACGCTGAGTACGCCCCGTACAACGGAATACCCACTAAAAAACCAGCAGTACCCTTTACCTCTCTTCAACGGGCGTCACGGGATCGCTTTCGCATGCTACCGTGACGTCCTGACGGTCGGCCCGCCTATGCAAACTTCCATCCCCTGTTTTAACCCCCAAATGGGATTGATTTCTAAAGATACGTTATTAGTACACCTCCACACCATCCTTAGATTATAGAGTACACATTTTAAATTTAAAATCTTACTTCAAAAACTGGTCTTTCATATAAACTTCCAAACCACGTTTTACCCCCTTGAGAGCGGAGTTTCGTAAAATTCGTTCTTAGCGGATGTCTACACCCTATAAGGAACCTATCTGCTAAATTTCAAGTTTGGAGATGTTATTGTTTCTGAGATTTCGTGATTAATCAGTGAGTGGTATTTCTCTTTTATAAATATATAGATTAAAAAACAAAAAATACTGAAGTATCCTTTATAGTTTATACTATAAATTAGCGATCCGCCCGGCTTCGCACACTACAGAATGTCTTTATATACAATATTCTCAGCTCTTTCAGTCAGTTCAGGGCCATATTGATCTATATTAAATGCATAATGTAATTGAATAAGGATTAATGCTGTATTGCTTAAAGTCGCTCAAAAATGGTTAGTGATCGCTTGAATGGTAGAGAATTTGGTGTCCTGCTGCAAAAGTGTTGCAACAAATATTGTCATAAAAAACTCTATCAAAATATACATTTGTATATTTTCACAATATTCGATTAAACCGTGTCATATTATTATTAATCTCAAACAGATACATCAACATAATTTTTATATACATTGATGTATATTCAATTGTGAATTTACTTTGTCACGAGGCAAAATATTGCCGACCACGTTTTTTAATACCGAGATTATGGAATTTTTGATACATCATTCTGGGATCCCAGGACCATCTCAATGAATGTAGTAGTCTAAATAGGTTAAACGAAAATAAAAACAAAATTAAAGTTTGGATATTGATATTGTTGCACACACAATACACTAATATACATGTTTTAGAGTTTTGAAATAAATTTTCAAAAACATAAATAAATATTGATGAAATGAAATATTAAACATCTATTGTTTGACTATGATGCCTGCTTTGTAGTTTACTGCCAATGTAAGATGCAATCGAAATGCTCGCTCCGGTTCTGCACTGGTTGGAGATATAGATAATAGATATAAATAATTATAATTTGCGTAATGCTGATTAATTTATCTTTAAATGTTTTAAAATAATGACCATGTGTTTGTTTAATATTACATTCCATAACATCATGCTGTGCATATATTTATAATATTTTTTTTCAATTTAGGTTGCACAAACTCTTCTAGAAGAATGCAATGTAGAGCCAGATTGTGTTGATTATGAGGGTTGGACTCCACTTCATGCTGCAGCACTCTGGGGGAAGAAAGAAGCTGCCGCTCTACTGTTGAAGCATGGCGCTGACCCCAACTTGAAGAACTATTCGGTAATTTACTATTTCACCTTTAAAATATATCAAATATTTGATGGGTAGATGGTTAGCCTAGTCTTAATTCAATGTCCTTGCCTAGAAGATGACTTTTCAGTCTTGCCTTGAAGATATTTGAATTGTAATGCTCAGGAGACGTAGATGCCGGAAGGACGCTACATTTTGGGTGAACGATTTGAGCATGAGAAATGATGTAGCAATACGCTACGTGCGAATTACTGGATTGAACTTCATTGGATAACGCACGGATGAAGGCCCACGGTGCCTAGATTTGCAATGATTGAAATAGTTTTAAATTCTGGACTCACTCCAAAGAATAAACTATAGAAGAACAATAAAACCTTTTTGCATGGCAGAGCCACACCACAAGCGACAATACTCAAGCAACCTGAACTTGATATAATGTGTGAAGAACCGCTTACCTTTCATCAGCTTGGAAAAGTATAAGAATGCACGGTTTTCTGATAGAGAAGAACCACGTTCGCTCCCACCACAACTTTCCATCATGTGGTGAGCGTTAAAATCTCCCAGAATTACCGGTTGAGCCGATGGATACCTCTGTTGGATCATGTTAGCCTTGTCACTAGGCATTTGAATAACTGAGTTGTCAGTTTGTAACTATTGGGTGGGCGATAGATAGAGGCTTAAATTATTTTTTTAATATGATTAGAAATTGGTACTTTCAATTTATATATAGGCAACAGATATTAATTTGGTCATACATGCAGATTCTATAGATATTGACTTTACCTGCAGTGTATTAACTAGTTTATGGTTTCATCAGTAAAAATATTTTGGAGCACGATGCACTATGTGTAGAGCGAGGTGTAAAATCTAACCTTTGTTGTTGAATTATTCAAACGCTAGCAACTCTGATCTCAAAATATGCAATTGAATTTCAGTTATTTTACTGAACTAATGTTCTGTTTTAAATTTGTAGGGTCAAACATGTATGGACCTGGTCGACCCGAGCATATCCACCTGGTTAGCTGAAGCGTCCCTAAAAGCGCCCCGGCGTGTCAACAATAACAACAATAACAACAACAAGCGTAAACGGAGCCCACCGCGGCACGACGTTAAGCGAGTCGAACTGCAGATTACTGGACAAACGGACAACGTTATTAATGGTTAATTATTTCACAATTAGAACATCACTACTTGTCGATGAAATTCCCGATCATTCGTTTGCTATAATATCACATGCCTTGATATTTAGTGAACTCGGCTGGTCTGGCAGGTCTATATAGACACATGTAATCAGTTCCAGACATTCCGAATACCAATATGAGTTTTGTAACAATACTAGATAAGATTTTGAAAATAATTGTGATCTAGTAAATATTTCTTAAACATAGGTATATTAGATATTCGTTTACTCCAATAATCTGATGGGATGGGAGACAATTAGAGGCAGAATTAATGGCTTCAGATGTTTCCCAAGTCACAGGAACATGACACTCCTTAGTCCTTAGTGAAAATTTCATGTAAAAAAATCAACAGTACGTTAATAGTCCAACATGGAATTCGAATCAAACAATAAGACAGTTATTGTTTGAAAAATGGTTTTTTTAATAAGTTCATTAGTATGTTAGTATGTTACATATCTGTTTCTTACATATAAGTATAATATAGGTATATTGACAGAGAAACCGCCCGCTGCACCAGAGATTATCCCTAAAATCTCAGACGGCAAGCCACCCAAAGGTCGTGCGCCATCCCCTGAGGCTACAGAACCTGTTACTGATAATGCATCTATGGATGAAGCGCCTTCTTGGAGAAGATCTGCCTCTTTCCGGAACAGACAACAAGATAATACTCGTAAGTAAAATAACTGTTTCTGAAATTCATACATTCAATCAGTATTAGATGGATAGATAATTTATTTACGAACAATCAGTATGTAATAGATTGAAAAAAGAAAATATTATAAGTCCGTGAAAAGTTTGTGTTGCAGAAAAAACAACTCTAAAGTTGGTCCTGTTTAATTTTTGTTGTTTTTAGTTAATTTAATTGAAATAATATTATATATTTGTGTAAATAGTATTAATTTACTATAACATATTTTTTTTTATTTCAATTTTTCATTGCTGTCAGTATACAAAAATTTATTGTGTTAATAGTAATTATTATTCATGAGATGTATTAGATAAAGATGTACTTTTTTAAATATTATGTTGCAGGTGACAATAAACCTGCTAACAACAATGTGGACAATGATACAATACTGAGGAGGACTCACAGCTTTGAAAATGACAAGACGTGAGTTTATTTGTATATTTTGCCAAAATTATGCTTCTGTTTTTTCTTCATCTCTCAAAGGAACTAGATCTTTTTTGTTTACTAAAATTTCATCTAAATCACAGTCATTCAATGCTTGATTGTTTACTATCAGTTCAGTTTTCAGTCTTCTTAAGCTAAGGGATTTATAATTTTCATTAACTTAACTGTTTGAATTAAGCATAATTTTTATCTTGAGGTGCTGTTTATTATTTCAACGGATGAAAGATACCTTATAGGATTTCATAATATGTAATATAATAAATTTAGTGAATAAAATTTTAATCATGTAATAAATTATTGGCCTCCACTTAAATCGACTTGGCCGCTGAGGCGTATGGCAAAAAAGCAAATGAATATTTTTGGTATCTTAGTCGCATATCAATAATTTAACTACGTACAATTATAGATGTCAACATCACAATCATAACATACAAGTAAGCCATAACTCTAAGATCGCATATAATCATTCACTCTCTTCAGCATGTCACGTTGACATTTCTATGTGTCTGTACATAAGTTCAGTAGCATGCTTGTGTGTGTCTGTGAACAGTTTCTATCAGCGATACCGAGACGTGACGGCGCGTATAAAGGCTTCGTCGTGTCCTTCTATACCGCCGCTGCCGCAGTCGACGTTGGCTTCAATCGAGCTAAGAAAAAAAAATCAGGAGGCTACTAACAATGCGACAGAGAGTACTAACGAAGATGTTATGACCAGGTGCTGCGACATTACGTTTACGTTGGTTTCGGATTTGGTTAATATTGAAAAGCTTTACGAGTCGCGGTCCAAACGTTAAAACATACATGATATGTCATAATTTAATTCTACGGCCCAACTGACAAAAGTAACTTGCGATATAAGTCATGTATGTCACTAAATTTATAAAGTTGCAAGAATATTTGCATATTTTGATTTGCATATCCATCCACAAATTCTGCCATGCCATAGACGCACAATTTATTTTATTATTTGCGCTAGAAAATATTGGTTTTATTTTATTTTTTTGCATTTTAATAAGTAATATATAAGCGTATAGGTAGGGTTTGTTTAAATTTTAAATAGATTCATTTTACATTATTCAAATTGGAAACCAATGCGAATGCACATTTTAACCCATCAATTTTAATTTTCTTAATAAAACTCTTCATTTATTATTTATATCCTAATATACTTTGTCCTTGATGATAATGATCAATAGATTTTAGCCAGCAGTGTTGCAGCTATGACATATATTATTAGAATTTTTTTGATACCTAGTGAAAAATTGTTTAATCACGTATCACTAAGACGGTTTTTATTCTTTATGTGTAGGATCAGTTCATCTGAAAGAAGGGAAAGGGATGCTAATACGTGGAACATTCCATCGACCACCAGCCCCACAGCAAACACGACAAACTCGACAACAACGCAAACTATTAGAAGGTACATCATTTTATATCTGTAACATAAACAATAATACTTATATAGTAACTATTAAATTAAGTACCCAATGACGTGTTAACATGAATATTGCAGTAATTAATATATATTGTAAAACTTTTTTATTTATGTCTCGTTTGTTTTTACGGGAAGTTTTTTGCTATAATTCAAAGACAGTAAGAGTTAAGATAAACGAGTCTTAGGTTTACATATTACAAGCGATGTGCGACTAACTTTGTCAATATTATACTTCTTAAAAAATGCAATTTTAATTAATTGAATAATTAATTTTATAGATTATTTTAGATCTTGACCAAAAACTTTACTTTGTAGAGTTTTGTACAAGCCCGTCTTGGTAGGCACCACCCACACAACATATATTCCACCGCCAAACAGCAATACTTAGTATTGATTTGTTCCGATTTGAAGGGTGAGTGAGCCAGTGTAACTACAGGCACGAGGGACAAAACATCTTAGATACCAAAGTGGATGGCGAATTGGTGATATAAGCACTATGAGCAGTGCTGACCGTTTACCATCAGCTCATTTGCCGGTCCGCCAACCTATATCATAAAAAAGTAATTTCAATTCAAGGTCAAAGTTGTTTATTTATGTTAACTCTTCCTGCCATTAGAATCGATTACAGGTGGTTTTTTTTTAATGACGATTTTGTTATACTACTGCACTGCTAATGTTAATATCGCTATTTCAGAGCAACAGTGAGGCATCTTCCATTTTTTATGTATGAAGGTTATGATGGTGTTCAAGTATATTGCAGATGTAGATTTCAGTGCAATAGTTAGGGTTTTCCAATAACTAGTAGTAAACAGAATAGAAAAGATATCCTGGTGTAAGACTCCATTGATGTTTCATTATATTTCAGTTAAACAGTGAGATATCTGAGTTGAGCATGTTTTGTATGTGTCCCACTGTTGCTCTGAGGTAGCGATTATGTAGTCACTCGAATATAAAACTCATTAGAGTGACTAGATAAATTTCACTAAACATAATTCTCTTCAATTCTTTGATGAAAGATCAATATCATATTAAACCACTTTCATTTATTGAATTAAAACATAAGGCCTTTTGTACTACGATATATTGGAATATGGTAAAATTTTAATTCAAATATTAAGAGTTGATTTTTTTAATCGTTAAAACTAAAAACTTTGTCTGAAGAACTTTTGACATTTTAACATGTTTTGTAAATTTTTCTCCTAAACGTCAATTATTAAGGAGAATAATAATTCTGACAACGGATAACTTATGTTCTTACAATCGACTCTAAGTATAATACAATGTACTTATATATTATTTTGTTATAAAGTTTAATAAATATTTTAGGTGAAGGGTATTTGTAGGTACATGCTTAATAATATATTGAGATGAGTGAGTTCAGATACACGTACATACACAAATTGAAGATATAGTACGTAGTATAAAAACTATTTAATAATATTTAAGCCCTTATTAAATTGACAGGGTATTATTATTTTAATTTTAAAATAGAAATAAATTTGGTCTATCTTGATCTGAAGTTGGCTTTAATGAGGTCATACAGAAGGAATATAAATTCTTGACGAATAAAACTGTTGCTATCGCTGTAATTGTCTTAATTAATCTTAATAATCGTGGATTGGGCTGGCAGAATATATCAAATATTAAAAACAATAATTAAAATTGACTACCTCACTATATTATAAAGCGTGTCATTGACTTGTGAACGCTTTTATTTACGGCGTATAAATACATTGAATATTATAATATAAGCAGTTACACTTAGCGATCTTGGTGTGTTTATTATTAATTAGTGGTTGTGTATACGACAGCTCCTCGGAGAGCGTAGAGTCGAACAGTAGCAATTCAACACCGAGCTCAACAACGCCCACCAAACTGTCGCCTGGAAACATATTCAAGAATTTCTTCAAGTACCAACGATCTTGTAGCTTGATTAGATTTTTATTTGGACAAGGGATCCCTCAACGTTACAAAATATTAATAATTTAACTTTTGTACCGTTAATTATATACAGAGATAAGTCCTTGATTTGATTGTAAAATAGCGTGTAGTTACTCGATGAGTGGGAATTAGTTCACAGTATATTTGTGAACTTAATATTCTCTTGTCCAAATAAACAAGTTTGTGTGTGGATTTTATATTTTATAGCGCTTCGTCCTTTAGTCTGCTCGAAAGATTTATTTGCGGATTATAGAATATTATTATTTATTGTGCATGAATGTGAAAGACAAATATACATTTTGTTTATAATATTTACATAATGACATACATTTATATTATGTTTTTGCATGTTTTTTTTGATTATACTGTAGACCACTTTGATAACCGTAGATGAAACTCGCTTTTGTGTATTGATCCCGTCTATTGTATGTGGCGAGTCTGTGATAGAATAATGCGATTGTAGGTCGTTTGTGCCTCCGGTGCGAGATGAGGAGAGCGAGACTCAGAGGAAAGCCCACGCGAAACGGGTTCGCGAAACGCGACGTTCGACGCAAGGGGTGACACTCGACGAGATTAAATCGGCTGAGCAGTTAGTTAAGAAGAAGGCAGGGAACGGAACGACAGAGTCGCACTCGCCTGCTAGCGTTAAGAAGACGGAGGATATTACATCTGTAAATACGGATACCACTGCAGTATGTATTTTGTGTTGTTTATCCTTTGAAGGGGTGAAGTATAAATTATTGGGTTCGACTTAAAATATAGGTGATAAACAGAAAAATATTATTTGCATCTTTTTTTTTTGTAAATAATAAGTAACAATGTACATAAGTTTTTACTGAATTATTTCATTTAGGAATTGGTGAAGTTTAGCAGATCAAACTAAGACATCGAATTTCATGTTTTGCTTGTCTCATGTAATCATATACAAACTAAACCAGTGAACTAAAATTGTTACCCAAAACATAAAGTACTGATATGTTTGATTTGTCTAAGTATACTCGACACCTGTACATAGATTGCGTTTGAGTTATACAGTAACTTTCTCCATGTAGTTCGCTACTCTCCAACGGTTATACTGTGAACAGGCTGTAATAAGATGAGACTGGACTGCCAGAAGATCATAATCTTGCACAATTTCAAATTCAATGTTATGTTATTTATTATGTTATCAATTCATATTTGTGCAAAGTGCGGTCCAAAAGCGTCCAACAACGACAAGTATTAAAATATATTATGTTTTGTACGGACCGTTTGAGGGTAGTTTTTATTCAACTCTATTGGCCCATATTTGTTCATGTGTGATAATAATACGTACATCACTGTACCACTGCCACGTCAATAATACATGTTGTAAAAAACTACATAACATACACTACACATTTATATAAATACTTTTTTTTTAAGAATAATTCAAGTATAATTTTATGTTTTAATCTACTATCGAATTTATCAATGGGTTTTATTTAATTTTATGATGATTATGCCGAGGCAATTGTAATGTTTCGCGTCGTTTTACGGTATGGGTATCGTAGGCTCGCAGCGCTGTGGGCGGCGGGGACGTCGCGGTGACGTTAGCGCTGGCATGCGCGACCGCGACAGCGACCGCTACCATCGCGGCCATCAGTGAGCGACGCCCTTCGTGGCGGCTGCGGCTCGACCCCACTAATAAGGTCTTATAGGCCCCACGACACGATCATACACGACTATCAATTGCTGTTCTCTTATATACGAAACACAGACTCATAATGTTGACGACGATGTTGCCAGATCAGAAAAGTAATGATATTAATATAGCAAATTCGGTGAATTCAAATTATATTTGTGTTTATTTGAAATATATATTCAATTGAATTAAAATTAATAACAGATTCATAAAACATAAAATTTTATTAAGATTTTAGTGAAATAGTTTTGTCAATACGTTTAAACATATAAATTTGGAAATGAAATTTGTGACAAAATTGATAGTCGTGTTTCCGCCACACGGGTCCTAAATCATTCGGAACTCGCGCATGGTGTGAAAATGATACAGGGCATTACAAAATTGATGTTGTCCACGTTCGGCTCTCGGTGTTACATCATTTACAAATACTCAGACTATAAAACAAAAGCCGTTAGGAGCGTGATGAACATTACAATGAAGCAACAAAATCGAAATACAAGGAAATGGAAATTCTCACTAAAGCGTAATGACGTCACGACGCAAAAGTTATATTAATTTAAATATCTTTAAATATTGATAATATGTTAATTACTACACAAACCACTGGGAGCTTGCGATTCCTTTTGATTTTGTATTCGCTTTTGTTGCTTCTCGTCTTCACAGTTCGTGTTCCGCTCGCTCCGTTTGTTTTTTTTTGTTTTGTACTATGAGCAAAAAAGTTTTGAATGTCGAATCATAGCAAATATATTTTTTAGACAAATATTCAAAATCCCCGCGAGAACACTTACGCGTATAGTAAATGTTAATATCGGTTATAATTCAACATTCGAAACGTATTTTGTTTATGCTAAGTGGTTAAGCGTATCTACGTATTTTGTACTTTCATTTACATTATATATAATTTTATTGTTTGTCGATCCAGCATGAATCGTTAGTTTTTTGTTTTTAATTCGGCGTTATTTCATTTAAGCATAATCTGTATGATTTGCAAAAATGGTTTTAAAGATAAAATATTTCGTATTAATATATTTTTATTAAGATTTTTTTCTTCTCTCACTCTCAATACTCTGAGTCAATTTTTAAAACCACTTATGTAATCGTCCTTCGACGTTATCGTTCATTCTTAACACGTAATTACTAATAATATCTATAATTCCTTCGTCAGTTTGTCTGTAAATCCGTGCCTTGAACATTGATAATACATTTATTCATGATCGTAGCATGTCACTGAGTGCATTAATTGTATGTATATGTGCTTTATATGTGTGTGGTAAATAGAATTGTCTTCCTCTCGTAGTTCTCCAGATAAAACGGTGAATAACGGATATGTTGCTTAAAAATGTTATGTGCAATGCAAATAAACTATGGAATCGTAACGGAATGTAAACATGACTACTGAGCAGATTATTTGATGCGGCAAAGTGTAGCCTTGTTTTGATTTGTTTGGTTTTCATAGACTGGTTAAAAAATATACAAGAATGCTCGTTAGCACTTGAGACCGTTTATTCTAATTTTCAAATACAACTGATACAATATATTGGAAAAGTTATTTTTATTAATATTTAAATGATAATATCATTCTTATAAGTAAACGATGTACGATTATTGTAACAGTTCGAGCTGGAGGATGCCGGACGGTCGTCACCGCGAACGACGGCACCCGCTGCGGAGGCGACGGTCACGTTGCCACTGCGTCGTCCACCGACAGCCTTCACTGTTGGCACTACCACCACCACCACGACAACTACCAACTCCAACACAAACTCGCCAACTAAAGAAGAGAGTCGCGCTGGTATGTAGGGATATCTCTTTAGTTTTCTAGTTTTCATTATTTACTAAAGAAAATCTACATATTCTTTATGTATTTATTTTTGAAGTATATACAGGCCTTGACAGTGCATTTTTTATTCAGGAGAGGAAGAGAAGGAACGCGAAAGCAGTTCAGAGAGTAAGTCATCGTCATCGCCAGCGAGCACGCAGGCAGCGCTCAACGTGATCCAGCGCAGGCGACGACCGAAGCGACGTTCCACTGGAGTCGGCCATGTTGATATGGACGTGAGTTATCAAAATTCTTAAGTAAATTAATATCTATATAGAAGTTAAAATCATTCCTTATTTAATTTATGTCTTAGATGATATTTTTTGTTAAATAAACAAACTTTGCAACTAAAGTTGTTGTGTGACTGATTATAAAATGTATATTATATTTAGAGTTTTCTCAATATGTATTCATTCGTTATTGTTTTGTAATTCACAAAATATAAGTAAATAATAAGTAGCGTTATGCAGATGAGTGAAATACTTTAAATATATATATTATTTTATCATTCGAAATAAATATAAGTAAGACTAAAAAAAATATATATATATATATTTTAGCAAATGTAGAAATTCTTAAATTTATTAATTTTCTTGCCCTATACGTGTGTGGCTCACATGTTTTCATTTACATTTCTTCGAGTATTTTTCCAGTCATCTAACATTTTGACATTTGACAGTGACTGAAAGAAATTTCTGTATCATAAAAGTACAAGTGATTCGATGTTATTTGATAATTTGAGTTCTGTAATTTGCTATTTAACTTCGAATTCGATATATATATTTATATATGTGTATATAAACACACTACAGCAATGTAACAACTGAATCAAGTGCATTTCATTGCCAGTTATATAGTATAAGTATTTAATACAAGTTCATACGTTCATCGTTCATAATTTAATATTCGTTGTAGTGAATATTGCGATCGGTTTTTGTTAAGACTAGAATACAATTACTTTTGGTGGTAGGGCTTTGTGAAAGTCCGTGTTGGTAGGTACAACCCACGAATCAGATATCCTACCGCCAAAAAGGTTTCATTTTGAAGGGTGAGTGAGCCAGTATAACTACAGTCACAAGTGACTGGCTGGGCAACATGGAATGGTTAATATTTCTTACAACGTCTACGGGCACTGTTGATGTAACCACTTACCATCAAGTGGCCCATTTGCTCATATGCCCACCTTTATCATAAAAAAGTTAAAATAATACTCTATGGTATTGACCTATCGCTCTCTCAGTATTTCCCTTGTCAAAGTATAATTTCGTCTCGTTTCATCAAATATTTTTCGTAGTTTTTGTTACATTTATTTTTTATATTATTAAATTTTATTTAAAATCCGTCAACAATGAACTATGTAGTTAATCTATTTAGATTTAATATTCAATGTGTCATAGCCTCGATATACTTGGATTGTGCCCTAGAAGGATCTGTATCATAATTGTCAAGTTTCCTTACATAGTTTCGGGAAAATAACTGTGACTCATATGTGCGTGGGTTGGGACGTCGTATGAACTTGAAAATTTTGGCTATATGAGATGGATGTGGCGAAATTCGTTTCGAATTATCGGACTTGAGTTATAATTGTATGACTATCATATGTTACAATACAAAATTGAAGGCCCGAAATGACCGATGACCCTGGAAAACAATACCCATTTAACATATCAGATTTTTTATAGCAGAGCGGTAGAATAAACTGAAAACCTTCTCCACGAGGTGGAGGTTTAAGTAATTTATGACTTTAGACAATCTCGTTTGATTATTTCTTTACCAATTAATATCCAACATATGTGACCCTAGTCTGATCTAAATAAGATTATATCTTAAGAATTCATAAAATAAAACTAGAATGTAATTTATACATATATTTTGGTTATTTCAACATATTTATTAATAACATTTTGTATCGTAGTTTCTCATATTCCATTAGCTTGGGTCAGTTGCTAATGATACAATAATACTTTTAGGATATTGTCAACGACCGCGGCGGGGGCGGTGAAGGTGACGGGGACTCAGAAAACGTTCAGGTGAGTGCTAAACATATAAATCAACTCTGGACATCGTCACGTTCTACGAGGTTCGTCTTAAAAATAAATGAATCACTCCACTTGGATATAAACGTCAACGTTGATTATCTTTGATATGATTAATAAAATTATCTTGTTATGTTAATTATAAGCATTTCTGTTTCGGCACTCTCGAAAATATTATTAATATAATTCGGATCAAACGCAGATGTTGGAGTTCTAAAATTATGCAAATACTAATAATATGTGTATGTAAATTTCGAATAGTATGAAACGAAGTAGATTCTATTTAACCAATGTGAACTCTAATTTTTAATTTCAAATATATCAGGGGACTGGCAAATGGGCCACCTGATGGTAAGTGGTCACCATCGCCTATAGACAATAGCACTGTAAGAAATATTAACCACCCCTTACATCGCCAGCGCGCCACCAACTCTGGAAACTAGGATGTTATATTCCTCGTGCCATATTCAGGGTCTACACGAAAATAGATAAATAAAAGCCTAATACTATTTTCAAACATTTTTGTAAAGAATTATAAATTCAAATAAAATGTACATTTTAATTTACAAAATTACACGTGAATAAATATACTACATAAAAAAATTGAATATTTTCAAGAATTTAATTCAAAGTCGTAATAATCGATTACTCTTGTAGTTATAAATTAGCGTCTTGAAATGAGTAATACAGTTGATTGCGGAACATATCTTTAAGAAAAAGCGCTTTCAAAATAACATTACAATAAATTTAGGTGCCCATGTGTCTGTCACTTTAATGTTTCTAAAGCTTTATATAACAAGATATTGTATTTTGTTTTGTAAGAAGATGAAAATGTTCATATGCCTTTATAATCAAATTAACTGTTCTAAATATTTTTATAGTAAAATTACATCAGAATTACTTAAGACATTTGGACGTCATCAAAACGTGGAAACTATTTAATAACAGACATCATACCTACGTCGTCGTTCTATTTATTGTCGGGTTTAGTTCGACGGCTGAGGATTGTGAAGTTTCGATTTTGATTTCCGTCGAATTAATGAAAGTTATTGAGTTTTTCTGACAAGAAATTCTCAGTGGCAGCCCAAGTTGCGAATCGGTAGTAGGGAGGTTAAGACTTGCACTCTGAACGCACCCAAATCCGTAGATTCTGTGACTAAACTCTGTTCGGGGCGGAATGTCAAAAATTAATTAATATATATTTTTTTATATATAATTATCATTTATTTCATTCGGTGTGTTTTGTACATATAAGCCGAAAAAATAGTAATGTGATGATTTATTTTTATAATTCGAAAGAAATGTATGTTCCTGGAAACAAAATATTACGTATGCACCAATTTAGCCACGAGTAGTGATTGCCGCATTGACGTAAGCAAACAAAGAGCGGGGTATTTTCGGCCGTTACACTGGCCACGACGAACACGTTTGACCAATATACATTAGGGATACACCATTTTTCTGTCACTGTAATAGATAAACTAAAAGGGACAAACATTCATACTCTCAGATAAATTTATATTGCTTGGAAGCAAGCTGCGATGCGATAATATATCTGTGTTAAGTTATTTTAAATATAAATAATATAATATATATACCGATGATGTTTCAAGTCTACAATTAACTGGGCACGCTCGATAGATAAACAGCTCAAAAGCCATTTCGGGACTACGTAGTTTATATATTCATTTATATTGGTTTATTATCTCCTATTTTATAGAATGAAGAATTCTTGATAGAAATTCGTACAAAATACACTAAACACAAGATTAATTATTTAGACTACTTATACAAAAACTATGTTTTGATAAATTTATTATCAAAACGAATGCTGTGTCGTAATCGACAAATTGGATTGAATCCAGTCGTCTCGGAGTTTTATAAATGTCTCATAATATGGACGCGGTTGTCGTTGTGTTGTATTCCTCTTTGACACATCGAGTTGCATTGTTACTGCACACGTGTGTTCCTCTTTACAAGGAACAGCACAGGCGATATGTAAACTGTGCCACGCACACGTCGAACCCGTCGAAATTCGATAATATTAACACGGTTAATGTATTATGAGTTAATGTTCCATCGTAATAACAATGTTCTAAAACTAGATTGTATATTTAGCTCAAATTTAAACTCAGTCGGTGTTCTGGTGTACATCTACTCGCGTTTGCGAGAAAAACATTTTGTTATTCTAACTCATTGAACCTTTGATGACCGTTATTATTTTAAATTAAACCTTTTCTAATAACTTACCGGAGTTATAGCATGTTTTTGTTATATATAAATTATGTAAATAAATATTTATCATAGCATAAAATATATGTCAAAGTACTTTCAACTTAAAGGTAACTACCAAAAAATTTATTTTGTATATCTTCATTTATAATATATTACTATGATAACGTGAATAGATAGATTGTGTGGAAGATTATATTTGGATATATGTATATATTATAAATTAAAGTGGCACGAAAATCATTATTAGTTCTTCTGCAAAATCTTAAACGTAACAAGATTTAAGGAAAACCATTTTTATAGTGCTCTTGATATTGATAAAAAAATAAAATTTTCATATTTTTCTATTTAAATTAAAAATAATAAAATATTACAGCTCACATGTCGACGTTTTACAGACAGTGGGAACAATAAAATAATCGTCGAAGTAATAAATAAAAAGAGATTTATCGAAAGAGACAATTTGACGAATATGCTTTGTAACTCTCGGTGGAGATAAATTATAATAGCAATATTTATTGGTGTCATATTTATCTGATAATATTGATCCAAATGAAAAATTCATAGAAAACAGTTGTGTTTTTATTTGGATGTAATTTATCTCAACACTTGAAATGTTTTTTAACAAAAATAAAGAAATATACTAATGACTAAGCATCTTTCAAGTGGACTTAATTGAATCCATGTCAAAATGTATTTATATCTTTCGTTCTCCTTGATATGTATATTCCTTGACCGCCAACCGCAACCTTATTTCTTCACTAACAATGCATAAACAATATGATCATTATCGAAGTACAGTTAATATTGATTATAGCTGACAACAACGTAAAGATTGTATGTTCTTAAAGAGATTTGTTAAAATTATTTTATACAAGAAATAGATAGTTCGTTTTAATTACTTCTCAAAGATTACATTATGAAAATATAATACTTAGCACGACAATCCAGTAAATGAAGAGTTTTACATAATTTATACACGAACTCTCGTTCAAAATACCTAAATTGATCAAACCGTATAAATTGGTACTTGAGGCATGTTTGTGATACAACTTAGACGATATAAATTAAACAGATACGAGTGTATACGTATGTAAAATATAAAAATATTATCAAAGGTAAAAAGTGTAGGGTAATATTTTTATTTCTTAAGTAATTTGTGATATCAGATCGAGTATGCTTAAATGATACGGTTAATTCCCTGATGTGTTTTCGGTATAATCTACTTTCCGAACCGGTGGTATCTTGACATTTAATTCAACAATTCAACATGACGATTCAAAAGTGCTTTAATGAGCATACTTGAATAAAGAATATTTAGATTTGATTCGATATTTTTTTTTTATGAAAAATATTTCTGTTATTACTTGATTCTGCTATAGCGGAAGTATTTTTATTATGTTCTGTCGTAAAGTTTTTTAGTGTACGCGATGAAAGCTAGTTTCCGTGTCGCCCACGAGAACTGAGATGTATGTGTGTCACACCAGTATTATAAGATGTTAGTAGAATATGATTTAGGTATTGTTTTCCGCTATTCAAATTTCAATAAATAATCAAGTAAAATAACTGTGTTACATTTGAATTTGAACGGAACGTATTTTGAAGCAGTGTCGAGTCCTAAGTATAAGATATAGTAGCACACGAGAACGCAATACAAATATTAGTGTTCAATACTGTAAATTTCTTTTGCATTAAATTTGTGAACTTCCATTTCGTTAGCGCGAAATATGCTAAATTGATAAAAAAAAACAATCGTAAGTACTATATAGACACAAACGGATACATAAGTAATTATATAGTTCTTTCGAAGCAGAAGCAATTAATTAAAATATATATATATTTTTTTTATAATATATATATATATATATATATATATATATTGCGTTGTATTTTCACGAATTAATGTCGTACATTAATATGACACACACAAAAATGATTAAAAGTGATAATGAACTCTCTAGTGGAACTAAAATTTAACCTATTTCTTTTAACTGTCTGTTTAATCGATGTTTCGCAGTCTGTACAAAAATAAAGTCTTTTGTAAGATCGTTTCACAACTATTTCTGTGGATTTCGAATGCATCGTTGAAAATTCCAGTCAGCCACATTAAGAGCTAAGTTAGTATTTGGGTCAACGGAATTCTAAACCAGAGCTCCGTAAACTTGAAAATAGAATTTTATTTTAGTGTGGATAGAGGTCTTTGTGATCGATGTTTTTATGTATATTTAACAATTACTAATTATATTTTACATTTGTTTTTGTCGTTATTATTGAAAAATAAAAGAAATAATTATTTTGGTCTTCAAAAGTTTTCTTAGCATGAGTTTCGTATAAGGAGATCGGATGACTATACTTGTGATTATTATTTATGTTTGATGTGATTTATGAAGTTTATCTGCGCAAAGCGCTGCCGTTTATTTTTAGCGCATGCGTACCTGCACGAGCGGGGCGGGCGCACGCATTAACGACACAGTATGACCTTCGTTTCCCATGCTGGTGCTGAGGGAAACTATTACTGATCGACATAATTAACTACCACTGGGTAGTTAATTATAGAAACGTTCGTATATGTACGTTATGTCATATTTTAATCGAGATTAGGACTTGTATTCGCGCTTAGCTTGTTGACGACAGCGGCTTTGTTATATTTACAGGTGATGACTTTCTCACGTGTTCACTTGAATATAGCCCTCTCGTCTGATCTGTTTAGTACGTCACGGGCGTCTCGCTCGCACTATCTATGAACCACTGTTTTGTGTGGGAGTTAACAATATTTTCACATCGTGTAGATTTATAAGTCTTGGAAAACAGTCAGTGTGTTTTGAAATCGCGCTACGATCACTCGTTTTTTTCGTATTCGAATGCGCGATTGACATGTGAACGAAGATGAGTCGGAAACAGGACAGATACTCGTCGCGACCGCGCAGTCTCACCTCGCACTATGGGTCTTCACCGAGCATGCTCAGCTCGATGATTGGCGGACAGTACAATCCGTATTCGAACAATTATTCGAATTCGTATGGTTCTGGCTCATACAGAAACTACAACCCTTATACGGTTGGCTTAGGTCGACCCTCGAATTTAAGCATATACGGCGGTACGAGTTCAGGATATGGAGGTGTATATTTAAGTGGAGCATCATTGGGATCATTGAATTTGATGACGCCTGTGTTAAAAAAATTAGATAAAAAGTTGTTAGCGAGCCAAAAGAACTTTAAACCCAAACCGGTGCCGTTATTGCCAGTTAAAGTCGCGGCCGAAGCGCCCGTAGAGGTGCCAGCACAAGCAGAAGTACCCAGCATACCGCCAGCGAGGCCAGAAAGGAAATCGCGATCATTAAGCAGGAGTGATCTCAATAAAGAGCGATCGCGGTCACTCACCGATCTCGACTCTGTGTCAGGACTCAATTCCCGCTCCTTGAGTCTTAATTCAGTTGCTTCAGATGGTTATTGTGTATGTTTTTTTTTAATACTATCATATAACATACATAACAAAATTCATATAAATACAGACTACGATGAGATGTGATGTATTGTGGTGTTGCCAATTTGTTGTATCTTAATTACTAAATGAATAAAAAACTAATTAATATTATCTTTGTTACGGTCATACATTGATAATAGTGATGATTAATTTAATTAATTCTTAAATATATTTTTGATTTCGAGTAAGACAAGTTAGTATCACGAGGTATTGTAAGGAAGCTCACGTGTCATCAAGCATCATGATGCATTCCGTGTTCTATTTAAATCAATTAGTATTATTTTACAATCAGTATAACATTATTATTCAATTATCGACTTAAATGCTCTTCCCTCCTGCTCGTACATTAAATATTTGTTTTTTTTTAATATGATTATAACTTATATATTTATATGTCCTCATTTCCAACTGCGTAGAAAATATCGTGTTCTACACGTGTACGCACAAGCACAGGGGCACTCTGGTTCCGCACTTGTGATCGTAAATCGTCAAACTCAAGAGAGTTCAAGAGCAGAACCATCAGCTTTATGTTGTTATAGGCACCTGAAATAGTGACGCTATTATTGAAATTTTTATGTTGATAAAGGAGGCAGCACCATACCATATTTAAACACGAAATAGATCTCCTATTTTTGGGAATCGTCTCCTTATAACTTAACAGAAACGAATATATTCTATATGACGATGATGAATATGAGATGAAAGTATATTATTAATAGAATTTTGTTGAGATTTTATCCTTAAAAGTTCGTATTTAAAATTGTTTATCTGTAATATTTTCAAAGGTTGAAGTTTTTTAGATTAGCCTTAGAATATTATGATTGCTGGTCAAAATAACTTTTTACGGAGGTAAACGATTTATACACGGATAGAGATAAATGAGTTTAAAATTTATGAATATTTTTTATTTGCGTGTGACGCAGTAACTTTTTCTTATAAGTAGTTACATATCATGCAGCTGGATCTACGTTGTTAATGGCTACAATGATTATAAGCGTATTAGTAATATTCTGGAAAAACGACATGGCCTGAAACGAATTTATTCTCGTAAATAATACCAAGAATATTGTTTTTATTGAGGAAACTTCTGTTATACCAAAAGGCTTAAAATTTTATTTATATTTATAAGTAAAGAGCTGTTTTGTGTTTCCTAACTAAAAAATAACTACAAAACATTCATATACCTACACACTCACGTCTCTAAAACTTATACAAGAATATCTAAGTGCGAAGTGAGAAGGTTTTAGTGTTTAATACAGCGCAGGCACGGTTTTGCTTGTGATTAAAATAAATTAAAAGCTATTTTTTATCTATGTGTATAATTTATAAATAAATGCAATAATCTTTGTGCATTTCAGTCTGGTAGCGAACGGACTGAGGACGGTGAGGAACGCGACTACAAAGCCCTTTACGAAGCGTCGCAAGTTGAAGTGCGACGTCTGCGCGCACTACTCTCGACTTCGGAGCAGCAGTTGCGCGACGCTCGGGCGACGATCACGAGGCTCTCACAAGTGGTATGAACATAAACACTGTACACATCGCTACCGTTTAAATAATAGCGAATGTTTCATCGTGTGAATATTGTAGTTATTTTATTGTTTGATCATTTGGAATGCTTTTTTATTCTTAAATTTTCTCTATTATTATTTTCTTTATGAATCTGTACGGGCTCATCGAAAAGTTACTTCGGAAGCGTGTGCTAGCTTAGCGTTCACATCTTTTAATAAGAAACTTTCTTTTACGTTTGCTGTTTTCTCAAACAAAATCAATTCAACATAATTACTTGGTTTTGTTCAGTAGGAATATTGTTGTAACATAATTAATTAATAAATGTATCTCCGAATGGCTGGACTTATGTACAGTGTATATGTTTGGCTCGTGGACCACGACCGTGAATCTTGCAGCCAGCATCTTCGTACATACGTGTCCCTATTTAAAAGCGCTTGACTAATCCCCGCCCACAACACAGCTACTAATTACGTACGCAGATGTCGTTTGACAGATTGGCTCGAGTTTAGACCATTTCGAACTATTTGTTTATCTATCCATCAAATCTGTTTTGATGCGAATGCTCGTCAGTTTATAATGAATGTGTTTAATTAAATAACATTTAAATACTTTGTTTATATATTATGTCAAATCATAAATGCATGGGATGGAAATTTTGCAGCGGCGAATATTGTTTTGATGTTTGGTATTATAATTTCTAATCGTAGAAAGTAATTTGTTATTTACAAATTACGATGTTATTGTTGTTGTAGCAAGCTTTGCGATTTTAATGTTTTATTTGAAGTATATTTTTGAATATAAAATACTGTGCTTGCGGGTTACTTCGACACTAGAGGATAGCTTTGATCCAAACTGAATCGTAAAATGGTTAGGGAACGTCGTAAACCAGGTAAAGACATATGTATTCATGTTCACGTGGTTCTGAATAAATTATAATGATTATGATTTACATGCTAAAACTTATTCGTCCGCGAGCATTTTGACAGTTGAACCGAGATAATTTCATCGTTATTAGACATGTTTAAGATCCTGTATGATTATTTCATATTTTATATACATATGTTTTAGTTCTTAAATATAAAAGTACTAGTTTGACTCAATTTTTTCGGGGAATTATCTTTGTGAAAATTTATCGAACATAAAAATTACATTTGCTCAAAATACAATATTTAAAAATTATGAATGCGCTTATACCTTTACACAACCTTGGTTTACATGCTAGGCTTTGTATGCCGTTTGAGAGGAATATGGACAAAGTAACCCGGAAACACGGTCCGCTGGAGGTATATCTCGTATCATTCTTCAACTGTATCATTATTTTCAGAATCAAAATTCGCTCTCTGAGATCGAGAAACGAGAAAAAAGAGCCATGGAAAGAAAATTGTCGGAAATGGAAGAGGAGTTGAAGGTAAGTCTTGTAACAACAGTTCTATATAGTAAAACACAAACACGACACTATACAAAGAATCCAAGACGAAAGTTCGATTTGAAATAACCATACGATTTGACAGCTTCTGGTGTGTTTAGTTGTACACGGCGGACCTCGAGATGGCGATAGTGTCGCCGCCTCGGTGACATGACGAGTTGTAATGTTCGTGTTCGTTTTGTAGCAATTGCAAAAGCTAAAAGCCGAGAACGAAAGGTTGAGAGCCGAGAATCGTGCCCTAACGCGGGTCGTCAGCAAATTGACCAACTCTGCCGCCAAATAGGTAAATGTGTGGGCATTCGCTCGGTGTTGGCACTTAGCGGCGTAGTCGGGATCTTCTATGAAAATACACGATTACATTATATATGTATATTGTATATATAAATAATCAATATAGCGATATTACCATAATTCAAACGTAGTACGTATGTACGTACGTGTTGGAAATCGATTGCATTTACTAATCTACGTACATAAAGAGTGTCCTACATTATAACGAGTAGATGAGCTTTGATCCCGAGTTCAGACGTGTTCGTCTTCCGACTGCGCCACTCAGTACACACACGCCACGATCCACGGCACGATCCACGCCATTGTAATATATTAACCGTGTGCTATGGCGAGCATGTCTTGATACGTATCTAACAAGGTACGACTACTAAACACGAAGCTTTGTTTGGCGTTGCCGTATCACTGTACCCGTTCTATTGTACCCGATGACTGCAGTAGATTTAGTCAGCTGCAAGTATCTATTACGTAACCGTTAGATAAATATATTGATATCATTTTTTTCTTTGTATTTGTAATTAAAATATATATATTTACAATTACAATACTCAGTTCAATTTGTAATTATAAACAAAAAAAAAAAAACTCTCAGAATTATAATATCAATATAATTTTGTGGACAATGAATTTGAATTCAGTATATTAGTACATATAAAAGAATCACTTGTGATGACATCCGAGTTAGTTGTTGTACGTAAGGTGTTGTTTTAATCGTGTTGCATGTGTGTCCCACCCACAACAAAGGAACACGTAACACTTCACATTTGTCATTTCGAAGCCATAGAACGGTTGTATCGTCGCCAATAAACTTTAGAACAATATTACACTTTATCAGTTGCTAATGAAGCTTTGTTAGTTTGAGAGAGGAGTAGGGCGTTAAGCATTGCCTTACAGCTTTAGAGTTAAATTAATTTATAAATATAATTGTGTTATTCTTAGTTTTGCCTAACATGTATCAATATTAAAACCTAAGTTGTTACCGCAATTAAAGTTGTGTCTACGGGTTTAGGTATATTTATACAATAAGTACACAGCGAACGATGTCATCCTTGTGTGTAAAATATGTTCCTGAGGATCTGCATCGCCGATTAGTCTTGTCGTCCATCTCCTCCCGCCCACTTGTCTCGTATCAGTATTGAGACGAATACTCGTAGGCGTATACTCTAATACCATCGCAACATACTTTGTAAATATTGTCTTTGTTTTTAAAGTTTGGTTCTTCCGTCCATTTATTCGATTGATTTGACAAACGTTTGCTCTTCACCTTTTATGTAGTTCATAACTCCATTAATTTAATTGACTAGAAATCCCATTTTAATCCAAATATTAATTTTTCGTTATCTGAATTTAATATATAGGAAAAAAATATTTTGGCTGATAAATAATTAATCTTTTATTTCGACTGTTTATTCCTGCCTTATTTAAAGTTTCTAGTATTTAATGTCAAGTCAAACATGTTTTGTTTCTTAATGTTCTTTGTATAATAAAGTGAACTAAATTTTCAGTTCCAGCAAGCGCTGCAAATTGAGAATCAGAGATTGAAGGATGAAAACGGAGCCTTGATTAGAGTGATCAGCAAACTGTCTAAGTGAGGGTTGGACGCTGAGGCCCCGAGGCCTGTGTTGTAGTAGTAGCGGTTCACACATACATTTTCCTAAAAACTATAATAGTTTGTATATAACCTTTGGGAACCTTGATCGTGAGATGTAGTCAAATCACTGCGAATATTTTGGCTGAAATAAATATTTTATAGACACTTGTCTTGGGTGTATTTATATGCGGTTCAGAGCCAGGCGAACAATGCTCTCCTTCCAATTAACACGGAGATTTTCTTAAGTATTATTCGCGTATTCTCAGCATTGGTTTGCAAGTAGACCATTCGAAATATATTTTTATCCATTATGTTGTAATTTGAAATACGACGACGTTCATAAGATAATATTTTTATGGACTAAAAATTGAACTTTTTTGACTGTTATATGGATCTGAATATTAGATGTACCAGATAAGATAACACTGCAAACTTAATACTCTGAGTTCGCGAAGGAGCTCAGCCTAGGAAGGAAAGCAGAGGGCATGGACGCTGTAACAATACAGTAAAATATTATATTGCTTCGTACAGAATTAAACTTTTTATGATTTCTACAGTCGAAACTCGAAATAAAAAATTGTCTACTAGCCATAAGTAGTCTTACTAATTTCAAAATGGCAGCCAGTACTTAAAGATGAAGTGAATTATGTAACGTTTTAATACTGAAACGGTGTCTGCGACTTCAACAAATGAATGTATGATGTTTAAAATCAAGTTGTTCCCGAGGTAGACTTTGTGTTGATATTTGATATATTCCTAAACGACGTAAGTGTAAAGTAGGTTAGCAGTGAAACTTTTATAGAGGGCCCGTCGCCCGTCATTATATTATTATTTAGTTATATGTATCTCGAATTAAATATATATTTATACATAAAATTACATGTATAGTTGGTTGTCTAAGCAATAGTAATGAAATAATTGGAAATGTGATATATCGACTTTTACTAAACTTTGAATGCAATTTGTAGTTTTGTTCTTATATAGAAGAAATATAATCATTTTTTCATATACTGTACGTAATTTATCCGTGTGGATTATTGTTTATTATTAATATATGCAAGTTTGGTCAACATTTTTGTCTGTCGGTTTAGCGTAACTTGCACTTTATTGTATTGTATTAAAAAAATTCTATGTAATGTAATAAATTTTTATAAACACGTAATGATGAATGTTATTGAGCTTTTATATTTAAAATAATTTATTCGGATTAACAAATAAATGTTACAGATGTGAATTAATTATTTTTATCGATATATCGAATAATTATGTAATGTATTCGATGGGGGATCGTCGCGTGACGCATTGACGGTTCCGGGGAGGACGAGTCGTGTCGTGTTTTACGGCAGTAAGTTCTGTAGCTTCGTTATAAATTTAGCAATGTTTCAAGCTGTTGTGTACTTTAAGATTTTTAAATTTCCTTAAATATTACAAATACTGAACGAAATTTAAAAATCGAAAATTATTGCGTCAAAATGAAATTGTTTTTTGTAAACTATTTTTTTTACAAAATTCAATACTCCTTTTTATAATACTTAAATTTTTGTTCATTAAAGTTTTTATTTATTTCCAGAGGTAAAAGTTAAACAAAATAAATATGTTCATTGATTTATTTTTCTGTTTTTATTTTTGTTTCCTGTTATTATTATTTATATCTATTTATAATATATCGAGCGTGTCTTTAATTATAAACGTTTGCGCTCGTGTGGCATTTCCGTAAGTGCCTTAATTTTTGTGTTCTACAGAACGGGAGCTCCTTATACTGGGCTCTGTCCTTATCTTGATAATTGTAGACGATTTGTTTTATTTATTAGTAAGTGGGCTTCCATATTAATATTCGGTAAATTAAATGTTTCGGCAACCAGGTCTTTTATATACTGTATTTTACACTTGACGACAAAAAAATAGATTGAAATTATGCAACACGTAGCAAGCCCGTATAGAATTGTTAGTTGAGCAAAGTTTGATTGTAGATTAATATGCTATGAATGAAAAAGTGTTCATTGATTAAGTTCCTCGCGTCATACTGAAGTTGTTATACAAACATAGTGTTATTTAAATACGTAATAATTTTTTGTTAAGTATGTAAAATCAAAAATAAGCATTTGAATAAATATTCATATTAAAACCTAAATAGTCAAATTAATAGTAAGGCGCAACTGACAAGAATAATCTTCATTACATTCGTTATTTCTTGAAATAAGAAATAATAAAATTGGCTTTAATATAAAGCTAGTGTCAGTTCAATTAATCTATAATAATGTGAATTATTGCTTCTCACAGATATTAAGACATACATTTTTCTTTTAACTGGCAACATTTCGTGTATCACAGGTATTGCCACCTGAAAAATATGACATCCATGATTATTGGATAAGCTATTGATCGTGTTATTAATATGTCGGTCTAAAAATAGTAGCATATACATAACAATTCATGCATTTAAATTATATGTAAGCTTTAGATGGTCTTTTTTGCATTACACATATCATTAAAATTTAATATCACCTGTATTATTTATTCCTAATTTATCAGTTAACCGATAAAAATAAATATATTAAGGCCAACGCCTTAACAATTTTTTTTACAAGAAGTTATATAATTTCATTCGTAAATCTGTGTAACAACAATTCCCTTAAACCTTAATTTAGGTAAAATTTCGCTACTGCATCGTACACAATAAAAACATATATACAAAATTGTATTACTTTACAAATACAGATTAAATAATAGCTCGAGTATATATTTTTTGCATAGTACTTTTTTCTACCACATGACGATATATGCTACCTATCCTATTCCGTAGAGTTGATATCATTTGGTTTCCTACTCCTTAAAATAAGCAAATTATAAATTAACAATTTGTAATCTATAAGGTTTACATAACACTTTGTCACTTTATGTTTGTGTGAACGTTTGATTCATGAAATATGCTTGTTAATTGTTAATACGGCAAATGATTGTCGTACTGTTGTCGTCGACAATGATTGTTATATTGAATATATTAGTTATGACTGTTTGTTTGTCTTTCATATAAATTAAATATGCATATCATTACCTTTATTCGAATCGACCGATTTTCACAAAAATAAATATCACTCGCAATATGTATTCAAGCAATGATTAACAAAATTACAATAATTTGTAGTCAAATTCAATGTGGATATTTTTTTACCAATATGAATCGATGTTATTATTCGTGTGGTTTAATTTTATAAGTTCAATAATTTTAAAGAAGGAAAGAAATTAATCTACCAAAACCGTAGAAAATGGATATGGGCTTATTTTATAGGAGCGTTAAAGTAAAAAATATAGACTCGTGTTTTTTTTAATATTTAGTTTATCGTTTTTTTTACTATATTTATTTTTTCCATTTGAAATGTACATTTTAAAGATCAAATAGACATTATTTATTCTCAATCTGGTCACAATATCTGTGCACCCGGCGTCGACGACGTAAGCGGCGTAAAAACAAATATCACTAGAAATTTTACAATTCTTGAAACACACAAAAAAAATGTTATTAAAGTACGGCAAAAATCAGCGCGAGCGCGAGTTATATTTAGGTAGATCTCGTATATTTAATAAACATGCATTGAAGAGGTAGGGGGAAGAAGTAAAGATGCAATTTTTGCATAAGATGGTGTCCTCCACTATTTCTTAAATTAAAAATCTCGTACAAGATAACAACTTCTTCTCAACGATGTTGAGATAACGTTAAAACATATTATTTCGCTGTCGGTCGATAAGAGACGCGGCAAATAGATCGAAACTGCTCGTTGCTTCAAATCCGCTCCGCGAAAATTATCGCTTCGCCCATTGCACCGCCCGTTCGCATCAGTCCCGTCGCCAGGCGGTTAGGATTACAATAATAAATCAGTTACGATCATTATATTTAGAAGAAAAACAATATTATATCAAATACCTTTATTAAACGAACATGTCAAAACAGATTATCTTAAGCATAATATGGGATACAGTAAAATATTTATCAATAACTATTTTTACAAAAATATAACAAATTAATATCCTTTGTAACCGCAGTCGACTCAATCCACTTATATTAAAAATCACAATCGTTACAAAATAATGGTAAAAATAAAACAAGGAAAACTGCGGACTAAATGACGTTTTAATGACGATTTTAGTGTTCGCCCAGTGGTCGAAATTTGACTATAATTATTATTATTGAAAATTATATGCATTTGCATTGTCGAACATTATTTTCCTCCTTTCAATTGTTTTTTTTAGTTTAACCTTTTCAAATTGAGTAGGAAAAGGTACCTTGTCTTGTCTGCCTATTAATGTATAGATAATAAATAAATAAGGCATGTACGGTATATCTTGGTCGTCTCCTAAATATTGAATGTATAATCTTTAGGCGTAAATTATATAAAAACTATAATTATTAAATATTAATTTAAATATAAATCGTGGTATTCATGTATTATATATTTCTTTGATGTTACATTATGTTTAAATTATTTAAGCAGTTACAGATATTATTCGAGTTAGATTTTCAAAAGCATTGCATTTTTCTGACTCTGTAGTTATTGTCTCATGTTAAATATATGTATATATATGTATTTATTATGAATGAATGCTCTTATTTTTTAGTTCATAATAAATCGTGACCAATATTATAATGAACTTCGACTATGAATATCAGTACTTTTACTTAAAAGTATTCAACATTAGAAACAATTGATACGTTATTATATTTATTTTTATTAAAACGTGTACTTGATTAAATGTATTTAAAAATTCATTAGATTGAAAATGATAAAGTTTCGTTTTCAATGAGTATTGGTTTTTAATTGAGGCTAGTGAGAGGCAAAGGGCGAACCAATTTGTTTTCCACACTACATACATTGAAGATCATTGAAATATTAAATCAAGTAGGAGAATTATTTGTGTTACAGAAATTGAAAAGAGATCTTAAGTATTGTGTCTCACTGGTTCTCCAAAACTTAATCATACTTGCTAACAATAAATAAAATTTTCGAATGTAAATCCGTCTTTTATTTCACCCTCGATAAATTAACATTATATTTTCGTTTAATGAATACATTTTTTAAATCGTTACCATGTCGTCGAGACCGCATACGATACTATTTTGAAAATGAATGATTTTTACGTGCAATTTCATTCGAAAGAATTTAACTCCATTTTATTTTTAGACAATATGTTTTAAATTATAAATATTTTTATCTTCGACGATGATTAAGACTAATTAAAATAAGATAGCGCCTCCAATCGCCCCTGTGGGGTAAAAGTGCGACATCAGGAGATGGAGACCACGTTAATTTTATAATATGATAAAATGATTTAGTTATAAATAAAATGCTTCAAAATTAATAAAAAATAGTCATCGATGTGGTTTATCACCTTCACGACTATAAATAAAAAGTTAAAAAATACAGGTACTTTTTAATATTATAGGTATTTATTATGAAAATAAAAACAAACCCACTTTTCCTTCTTGAGCCGACTTGAGTCTTCGCAATTCGATGCAACCGGTGCGACGTCAAAGCTCAAAGCAAAACTTAAGAAAAACTGAATACTATACAGCAATCATAATCTAGCATAAATATTAATATACCTCATACAATTTCCAACTCTTTTTACATCTTTGGTTAAATACCTAGTAAGGGTTGGTGATCACTTTGAACACATACGTTTGGAATAATTAAAAACTTTTAATCAGGTCTAAACGCACTTTAGATTCTATAGTTACTAATGGAATAACATTTTATTTCCAACTTATTCGATTCTAAAATTATTGTTCATTCGATTTAAACTTATTTTAAAAACGTCTTTTTAGTATAGTAACTATGAATTCACTTTTGTAACAATAATCCTTCTTCTAAAGGTATTTCGTAAATGCTACATAATGCACTGTTTATAAAGTTAGTGCTGTATCCATGCACTGTGGTTTTGCAACTAAAGTGCGCTTAGCCTGGTAATTTTCGTAAAACATTGGTAACCATTCTGGCTATTCAAGTAAAAGTTTCATGTAAAAATAATGAGAGGTAACATTTTGGCAGTTGAATTAGCGTTTAAGTCGATAATCAGTTATTAAAGGTACCTAAAACGACTAGGTGACGTTTTTGACGAGTCGACAGTCTAAAACTGTCCTTCTGCCTTCATTTTACAAAATTCATATTGGTTACCCAGTTTTAGGAAAAGAATCTTGTACAATCGATATAGCACTGATTTATTAATAGTTCATAGATCACTACCTTAAAGCCTAATCTTCAAATTTTCATTTACAATTAAACGCTACGAAGCAGTTGAATTTCTGCCTATCAACGAACTGCGACCCCATTAATAGTGACCACTGCACTGGGTCCGGTCGGCTCAGGTTCATAGGCGGAGTCAGTGTCACTTCGTCTTCCGTACGCTGCATTTTCTGCAAGACTCTCACTGTATGGGGAATCGTAAAGGTTGTCAGTCACATGATCGTAAATATGTCTTCCGTTTGTGTCGTGAAGTGTAGCGTAGCTCATAACGGCTGCATTTTGATCTTCTTTTCGCTCAGCGCCTTCGATGTTTTCTGTGTTCTTGACTGGTGTCGCCTTACGGCTATAAATAAAGTTGACGTTAGACATTAATATAAATGTAATGAAATTGC
The DNA here is from genome assembly GCF_037043105.1 of Vanessa tameamea. NCBI lineage: Eukaryota > Metazoa > Arthropoda > Insecta > Lepidoptera > Nymphalidae > Vanessa > Vanessa tameamea. The sequence goes on along the minus strand of NC_087341.1, from coordinate 5,442,894 downwards.
TACATAAAATTATTGATATATTTTTTTTTATGTAGTTTTCACTTAGCATTCAGTTTTCTGTCGCTTTAAAATATTTTAAAAATCAGGATACAAATACGCAAGTAAAGTACGATACGTTATAAAGTACGATAGTAAAGATATGTATGGATATTTTACAGGATCGTTGTTACTTTTCGATCTTAAAAAGTTTTTAAATGACTTTCTGACGTCTAACGGGAAAAAAAATTGCAGAGGAATTTCTTATGGAATGTAGGTGAGCACACAAAGTTAGAAATACGTAAGTCGGTATTTAGACATCTGTTCATCAGTAAAAGACTAACATTACAGCGGTTTCCAATGGCATATCACATGGGATGCACGGTGGACATATATACTAATATATGACATTTTATAATATTTTTAAATCTAATTGAATCTACAATGAAGATGACGAAAATAACGTAAGGCACTTACAGTCTCAGATAGATAACTCCTAGCAGCATCAATAAAAATAGAACTACACCACAGCCGACGCCGACGCTCAATGGCAAGGCACCACTTTCTGCTGCCTCATTAGTTGTTAATTCGCATCTAGGATCTTCACCAGACCATTTCCCGTCATCTAAACATTTGCGCAGGAAAGGTCCAACGCGTTGGTACTGCGGCAAACAGTGATATTCGATTGAACTTCCAAATAGAGTCGAAGTGTTCGATATGATAATACGTCCGTTTTCGATAGTTCCTGGTGATTTACAATCTATAGCTGTAAAGGAAATGGAAATTTATTTAATAATATTGTATATTAGCTATGAACAAAGTTAATGTAAAATTTGGGTTAATTTTTTTAATTTCCACTTACGTATGCATACTGGTGGAGTTCCGTACCATTGTCCTTTGGGCAGACAGGTTCTTGTCTGATTACCTTTGATGCTATAACCTCTTTCGCATCTATAGTGCGCTTCTCCGCCTATGCTGAGAGTTGACGTGACAACGAGTAAGCCAGTACTACCCTTGATCTGAATTGATGGATCCGTGCAAGTTATTTCTGTAAAGATTCCATTTTTGTTAATATATCTTTTTTATTTATTAGTTAAAGACAATGCCGACACAAGATGACATAGACTTTTAGTTTTTTACATACACTTTTTATTCTCATTTAATACAGAGATGTAACTTTAAATAATTAAATCAACCCATGTTGATTCACGCGTGCATCTTAACCGATGATTTCGGGTTCAAACCCAGGCAGGCACCACTGAATTTTCATGTGCTTAATTTGTGTTTATAATTCATCTCGTGCTCGGCGGTGAAGGAAAACATCGTGAGGAAACCTGCATATGTCTAATTTCAACGAAATTATGCCACATGTGTATTCCACCAACCCGCATTGGAGCAGCGTGGTGGAATATGCTCCATACCTTCTCCTCAAAGGGAGAGGAGGCCTTAGCCCAGCAGTGGGAAATTTACAGGCTGTTTATGTTTATGTTTATGTTGATTCTACGTGCTCAATTTTACATAATAAAAAAAATACTATTGTTTTGTTACTTTATATTTTATTTACAATATTATTAAGGTAGCGATTCCAATATATGTATATATAACCATCTGCTACCATCTGTCGTGCTCCTCAGAAACTTTAAATGCGTTATTAGATGATTTTTTTTATGACATCAGATCAAAAAATGACCTAAAATTATAAAAACTTAATATAAACGATTTTACCTTTACAAACTGGCGCTTCTGAGCTCCACGTGCCATTGTCCTGGCACAATCTTCGTGATACACCATCGAGCTGCCAGTGTTCATCACATTCATAGAGTGCAGCAGCTCCATAGTAAGTTGCGTTCGTCGCAAGTGTGACTTTTCCATTCTGAATGCGCCCAGGGTTTCCACAATCAACATCTAAAAGTTTCACCATTTTTTTTAATAGCACGCATAAAATAATTTAATCGATTACTAATATAATGTTAACTTATAGGAATTTCAGTAATAACCCTATAGTACAGACTAGATGAACATGAGACGTTAACCGTGCGAAAAAAACCTATAGGAGAACAGACCTCCACCTACCCTCTCGAGGGATAAGTTAAATCACGTTATTATGTCCTTCCCCGGGACTCAAAATATCTCCATACCAAATTTCATCTAAATCGGTGCAGCAGTTTAAACGCGAAGAGGTAACAGACAGGTACTTTTGCGTTTATAAATCAGTATATATCATTAATTTTTTAACTTCAAAATAACAATTTATTTATACCGCAATATGAACGTTATTACAGGTTTCAATAGTAACTGACTCAAAATAATTGCACTGTGAAGCTAGACAACCTTTGTTACATTGTTGTTATCGGATATTCGGGTACTCGATACTACTAAACACAATGACTGTCTCGTTCGTCTAGAATAACCCGGTTTAAACAGTAGGATCAATATCATTCTACTTTAAAAATGTTTACAATTAATAATAAATAAATATTTTATTGAACTAATCCTTACTCATTTTAAATGTGTATATCACATAATATGTCTAATGTCACTAATGTCACATAAAAAAAGTAACATACATTGGCATCTGGGTGTAACTCCACTCCACTGTCCTGTATCCTCGCATGTGGAGAGGCTCTCGCCCACCACCTTATACCCACGCTCGCAGCGGTACTTGACGAGCGCTCCAATGCGATACGTATTGCCGTTATTTGTGCTCCCTGATGTGCGGATTAGCGTCCGTCCGTGCATTCGATCGTTGCCGGTCACTGATACTATACTATTCTCAGCAACTATTGGTTCGGTACATCTTATTTCTGTTAAAAAATATATATTGAATTGCTTTATATAAAGATAATTAAACTATTACGTATATATATTTTACAGTCTTGCCAATGGTCAAATTACATCATGACGTAAGTTTTAGTTACAGGATATTTATTAATACCTTCACATCTTGGAGAAGAGTCACTCCATTGATGGTCCTCTGTACACACTCTCCTGACTGCACCCACAAGCCTATAGTTAGTCGTACAAGCGTACTGTATGACGCTGCCCAAATGTGTAGTTCCGTTAAGCAATTCTGATAAGCCGTAAGGAAGAGGTGGTAATTTGCCGCAATCCACGTCTAGAAAATCAGATAAATAAAATAAAAAAGGAATATATAATTTAAATATTCGTAGGACGAGAAAAAAAAACAAATACAATAAATTTTGAGATAATTTACGTACAGTCACACTTTGGTGATTCACCGGACCATTCACCATCCGGCTGGCACGTTAGATTCGGCTCGCCGACAAGCTTATGTCCCTTCTCGCAATGGAAATCGATCGTAGAATGTACGTTGTAATCATACGCCTCCATATAACCCCCGGCAGGCACTTCTGGATCCGGGCAGGAAATTACTGAAATGAAAATGTCATATAGACCAAACGATTGAACAATTCGCATCAAAATGATGTAATGTAATTTTATTGTACTTATATTTATTATTGTTATTATATATATTAACTTTTCGAATCGATCGTATTATAAACTTATTAAAGTATATGACATTGATACTAACATTCACAAGAAGGTATATCGTGTGACCATTTTCCATCTCGGTTGCATGTTAACACCTCAGCTCCAGCAAGCCAGTAGTCAGATTCACAGTTGAACTGAGCGACTGATCCATAAGTTGTGGTTCCGTTGAGCAAAACAAACGAGCCTTTATGAACTTGAGCCGGTGTCCCACAGTCCACATACTTGCACGAAGGCGGAGTACCTGACCAGACTCCACCGAGATTGCAGGTCACACTCTGCAAATTTTCTAAGTCGTTATCACGTAATTTAGGCTTTATACATATATTCATGAATTTGAAGTGAAAAAAATAGACTATATCTGGATTTTAGTCTGATTGTTTTATTTATGAATTAAATATGAGTCATAGATTATTTTTTAAGACATTTTTGTTTCCTACCGGTTGTCCAAAGAGAATGAAGCCATTTTGGCACATATATGTTGCTAATGAGCCCGCTTTGTGCCCGCTGACGCTCACGGTAGCCCCGGTTACCGGCGGTGGTTCCGGACACCAATCAAACAGGCACTTTGGTGCTTCACCATCCCAGATACCTTCATCGCCGCAGTGTCTTTCTTCATTTCCAACAAGTGTGTAGTTTTCTTTACACGAATAAACAGCTCGAGCACCGTGAGTGGTGCGACCATCTACTAAACTGACGTCACCATCTTGTATAGGCGTTAAACCACCACAGTTCACATCTATTGTAGAAATATTTAGCATTATTAAAATTTGTATACAAAATATAATCATTACATTCAATGTAATTACTACAAAAGTCAATCCACTTTTAGGGCCCTTAAGTAAAAGATGGTGACTGAAGAGAGATCATAAACAGGTACTTACATTTACAACTAGGTGCAGCTCCTGACCAAAAACCGTCTTTCTTGCACTTTCTTGTCTTGTCTCCGATAAGCATGTGACCATCAGGGCACTTGTAAGCTATCGAAGATTCTACTTGATAACTGTTGCCTTCGATCGTCGTATTCAGAAGTTTATCAGGACTCCCACAGGAAGGTGGTACTGTAAATAAAACATTTCAATCGCGTTATTACAAAAACAGTGTTATTTTTAATATACATCTTATTTCTTATCGCTATTTGCACACATTTAAAATTGCCGTACAACATATATTGCAGTACTATGTAAACGCCAGACGCAATAACGATACATTATAACGATAATATTTAAAATAGTGTACTTCGCTTTGCTTTTTACGCAAAAACATAAATATATATTTTATTTTGTTTATTTAACTTACATACATGAACATAAACAGCTGCTTTTATACTAATTACAAATATTAAACAATCACAGTGCATGCATCATTCTATCTTAATTACACAGTACTGTATTAATTAACAAGGAGATTAAGTTTTGACATGATATACACATTCACATGGTGTTAAAATTAAACAAGCTTGTTATTATGTCGAGTAAAATATATAAAGCAAATGAGTAATAATACTTTCAGAGGGCATCGCGTGACATCGCAATTCGCACGAGCGGTAAATAAAACGGATATGTATGTACCTATGAATGACACTCACGGTACTGGCAAATCCAGTGCAGGTAGTCGAGGTTGCAACCCACGTCGTTCCACAGCCAGGCGCGTCCACCGTCCAGCACCACGCAGTTCTGTTCCCCGTTGTAGTTGTTTGGTTGATCCTTCCCCCATGTCGGTTTCGAGACCATTTCACCTAAAATGTTATTAACATTAATCTTTTTGTCTTCTACAATAATTATTTGTAGTATATGCAGTTAACCGGAGTGCATTATTGTGTTTGTAAAAGTAAGACAAAGTAAGGCGCACTCTCTTTTAAGGAAAGAGTTTAGAGCTTAATCCACTACGCTGCTCCTATGTGGGTTGATCGTACACACGTGGCGGATTTTCATGTGAGTTTCCTCATATTGTTTTTTCCTTTAAAGCCGAGCACGAAATGGATAAATGAGCGTAAAGATGAACAAACATTGGACAGAAAAAAGTGGAGGAAATCATTTTAGTTTATCTGTGAAAATAATATTCTAAAGTAGATATATTAATGTGTTCACGTACAGTATACTTCTACGTACAATATTTATATGATTTGTTTTGTAAGTTTTGTTGAACGCTGAGAAGGTTAAAGTTATATTGTTACACGTGACTTACCGTCGACCCATTTCCAAGTTCGAGAGGTAAGTCCAGGTTCCTTTTGTGCACCGATCCACACAAGTTGTGTTTTTAACTGAGTCTTACGTCTTTCTAATTCCTGAATAAGATAACTGGATGTCGCTCCCTGGTTAAAAAATCCAACGTTAAAGACAGAGATTCGTTTACATAACAATGTTACATTAGCGGCCTGTAAATTTCCCACTGCTGGGCTAAGGCCTCCTCTGCCTTTAAGGAGAAGTTTTGGAGCATATTCCACCACACAGCTCCGATGCGGGTTGGTGGAATACACAATACAATACAAACAATATTATTATATCCTAATAAAATCAGTAAAATATTTTCAACTTGATAGAACAGATTACACAGGCAGTATGTACAAAACCAAAGCCAAAGCCAAGTAAATACATATCTACTAATAATGATCTACTGTGATAATACTCGGAATCTCAGATCATAATACAAAAGGCAGATGGAGCGCGCGGAATATTATGAACACACATTCCCGGTAGTGCAAAGCGTCTTTTGTTAATACGACAAAATTGTTGTCAATTTAATCATAAATTATTAATAACTAATGACATTTTTAGAATTATGTTTTGCGCAACGGATGACAAGAACATTGTAAGCGAGGCTTTAAAATTGTTGCGCGTAAAGTATGTTGTGGTTAAGCTTAGAAACTTTACCAAACGCGCATTAAGTAACGTGGCGACGAGGCGTGGGGAACTATGCAAAGATTCCAAAATTGCAAAGAGAAATATATCACACTATTAAAAAAAAGAAGAACTGTTTGCCGTAATTAACTTACATTTCATTTAAATTACATACATAGGTCCGATGTACGGTACCCACCATAACGTACCAGTAGTAACAGGAATGTGAATATCAGGAAAAATTTTGTAAAAATATTATTTTAAAATAACCTTTGTAGCTACCTGGAAATATGAGCTTTCGAATATTTTCACTTAACCCATTAAATTAGTGTACATTAATTTTATTTGTATTACTAAATTAACTTTGGTTTAATAAGTAGACTGTCATATAATTAAAGTAATTATATTCGCTGCAATTTTGCATATCTCATTGCTAAGTATCAAATTAACATATTTACCTGAAAACCGTGTATAAGGTCGCCGCCGTGTGCCTTGCATTGTTTCCTTGCTTCTTCAAAGGATGCACCTTTCGCCACATTAAATTCGTAACAGTTTCTAGAAAAAGCAGCCAACTCTATGTCTGCCGAAGCACCGACGGGTGCACATCGATCGTTTGAGAATTCTATAGTAACATAAAAATAAAATATTCAAGTCTTTAATAGTTCAATTTTTTTAATTTTAACTAACTACTATATAGTAATATTTTTTCCACCAAATAATCTGATGTATTGCGAAATGCGGATACCACACATGTAATCTGTTAATTATATTTAATAATTTAATTTTTATAAGAAGTTCAAAGTTCTTATCGACAAAAGTAAATTTAACAAAGTATTCAACTATGTAGTCTTAAGCATATCGATTATCAGAAATATGAAACTGTTCTCGAAGTATCAGATAATTAGTCTAAAGTCTACGCGACCCAATAATTTATATTCATATTTATATGGATTACATTTCGATAACACATAGTAAAAAGTATCAAAAATATTAAAGATTATTTTAATCAAATTATTATTCTTAATTTAAACAGTATGCCACGGTTTTAGTTTTATGCTATAAGCATTAAGCATCTCCATAGAAGATAATTAAAATAAATACATTTTCAAAAGTATGTATCCAAAAAATATTACAATTAAATGTAATATTCATCAACCCCTATTTTCGCAGCTTGGTATATTAAAATGTATATTTTTGTTAATAAGTTGCTGATAATACATTGTACCATATTAAGTAATTGTATTGACCTTCCGTTGTAAAGACCTCGACTTCGCATAATGATAGAGAGCCTTCGACTCCGACGAGTTGCAGGAACACATGTTGTCCGATGAGAGGTCGAGCGCAAGTGAATGTCTTCGTTACTCCTTCATCTGGACAAGTCATAAGTTTATATAAATATTAAATAATAATTTATTAAACTACTCGTATAAAATATGTTCGTTGTCCTTTCCATTGGTATGATTATATTTATTTGATTAATATTTCCTGTTAGAGCTTTCTGAGAGGCCGCCTGAGAGAGTACCCGCTCATCACATGCTCTGCAGTCAAACAGCAATACTTAGTATTTTTGTGTTTCGGTTTCAAGGCTGAGTGAGCTAGTGCAGGCATGAGGCATATAATATCAGTGTTACCAAGTTTGGTGGCGCATTTGCGAACTATATTATATCATATACTTTCTACCCACGCTATCTATTGAGGGAAATCATCTTTACAGTTAAATAATTTTTCAACTAATTTATAATATTCTAGAAAATTTTACAATGTCTAAGCTACTTTATAAAGGAAATATCAGAAAACTAGAGACGTTTTTGTAGTTTCATCGAGCTAATTCCTCTTAAGAAGATATATTCTTTACTTGACAAATAAGTAAAATGTATTTTTGTTGATTGAAAATTGGTTAAGAGAATTTAAAAAAAAAAACGAATGTTGATTTTCAATGCAAATCTCAACTGTCTGGTCTATCGAAGCCTCAGGAAATAGAAACACCAGTCTAATCTATTTCCAGAAATCGATTTTGAGTGCCATTTTGTGTTTTAGCTTTAAGTTTCGTTAGAATATTTATTTAGAAAATGTTTTTAAACGTACAAAATAGCTAAATAAATTAAATGATGATTAAAGTAATAATAATTGTTAGAAAGTAATGGAATAGTAAGAAGAAAACATTTATAGAAAAAAGAGGGAACTTGAACACGAATAACATAATCATATTACATACTCGTTAAAATTATGTTGGCAGTAACTCTATAAAAAGTTCGTAGTTAACCATTTCAGTGCACCACACCAGTTTTGAATTAGAGTTTAATGAAAAATCGTCGAGCGAATCGAAACATACACGTGCCAGGCTACGGCAGCGTTTCGACAAAAAAACAACTAAAAGTTGTTTGTCAATATACCTTGATCAGAATTCAACGGGTATCGAATGAAGCGCCGACGGGTTGATAGTACATATAATAATTGTTATTGAAACACTTCGACAGATTTAGTTTTACAATTTAAATATATATTCATGAGCAGGTCAGGTTAAATGGTGGATATCATAAAAATATTCTTCATAAAATTTACGTGTGAAAGTAAATAGATTTATGAATTTTTTCTCTCCGAGAGACGGATTGAGAAGAGTTATGAATTGCTGTTTTTTAACTGGTGAGACATTATGTTAGCCTGTCTGGTTCCGTTCACGTTCCGTTCATCCGCCACTCCAGTTATTTTACCGCCAGACACCGATATTTTGTATTTTCGCGTTAAGCTGGTTTCTTGCAGAGTATTATTATAAACTGTACATATATCTTATTTTTCATAAGTACTTATCATCATCATCCTCCTGCCTTTATCCCAATTTTACTTGGGGTCGGCTCAGCATGTCTTCCTCTTCCATACTTCTCTGTCGGACGTCATCTCACAAGTAACATTATTTTTAAGCATATTGTCTTTCACACAATCCATCCATCGTTTCTTTGGTCGTCCCCTACCTCTATAACCATCCACATCCATTCTCAAAACCTTTCTCACAACATGGTCCTCATTCCTCCGCATAACATGCCCATACCATGACAGCCGGTTTCCAGATAGCTTCTCGGTTTTTTATAAGTACTATCAACAATAATATTGCTTATAAATATTCTATATTCTCATCTACCTTCCTTGTTTATTTGTTAAAAAGGAACAGTGAGCCAGTGTAATTATAGAGGTAAATAACATATTTGATATTCGTTGACGACGTATCGACAATGTAAGAAGTAAATTACACTTAAGTAAATATTTGAGGGCAGAAGTGACTGACTACTTAATGTCAGGCTCTGCCAGCCTGCCTTGCTACTGTAAAAAACAAAAACCCTTCAGTTGTAGAAAAATGGTATCATTACTAGATTATAACAAGTTATATTTATTTGACATATCATTTTACAATTCTCTTAAGTTTATTTAGTTTTCAATTCTTGTTATGGAATGTGTATAAAATGTTTGCGTTTATAATTTAAAAACGCCAACGTTGTTGTGTACATTTATCGTCAAAACACGTTATTCAAATACTGTTACCGATCCTTTCGCCTTTTTTTATCAGTGACAGTTTTAAAAGGAAATGATATTTTAGTTAGAAGTTCAATATAAATTTTTCGCGCGTGTCGAACAGGAGTTTATTTAATTTAAGAGTTTACATTTTACGGGAAATCATAAAATGTTGAATCTTTTTGAACTTCCTTAGAGTTATTTTATTGATAAAATATGTTATTATAGAAGCATTATTTTTTTTATATAGAAATGTCGCTGTTAGTATGAATCAATTATATTATATAGTATTGTCGTTACAAAAGAAAAGGAAAAGTGTTTCATAGCTTGTAGCTCGTTATTAATTGTAAGCAACAGTCAATTGCTGTCAACAGCTTGGCCGCGTTGTTTAGAAAGTGCCAGTTGATCTTTGACTTCGCAGAAAATAGCCGTTCAAAGTAAGTTATCAAAGAAACTCATGGTGGACTATGATGATAAGTATTTGAAACTACAAACTGAGTTGTTCATAAGAATTGTAAGTCGAATTGTAAGTCGTGGGAAAAAAAATATATTTCATATCATTGTTGTATTGTCTTAAAAAGATCCTTTTATATATGCCTGTATAATATGTAATCCAGCGTTATAACGTGCTAGACACAAACTTACTATATAAAACAATTATGTTTACGACGTTGCAAAAATCATTTGTAACGCAACTGACCAGACCTAGCGCGCCTATATTGACACGCTCTACTCACATACACTGGATGTAAATACACCTTTACAACTGCGTATAGCACGTAGGTTTTTGTTTGCGCTATTTAGTACGTAACGAGTTTGAGGCGTTACTTACCAATAAAATGTGCATCAACCTTAAATATTAAAAAAAAAAAACAATTTTTAATCAAGACTAAATAAAATCCTTCACGAAATATATATCAAAACTAGGTCGATTAATTGCAAAACATTTATTTCCTGGTGCAGGTCATTAGCAAAACAGAACAATAAGTATGTGAGTGAGGATGTTACGATCCATTATTTTATATTTTATAGTCTGAACATTTAATTGTCTGTTTTGACGAAAAGTTCTCAAGAGTACTTGGACTAATTAACTACAATGTGGAACGCATCGACTATTCAATTACGTAAAGCTATTAAGTTTGTCTGTTATTATATAACTGGTGCGTGTGCGCTCCAATACACCTCGTTCAACATTCACAACGCGACAAGAAAACACCCACCTCACCAAATGGCATTCTTGAATAAATTATAATGGCGAAGATATATATAAAAGTGTTCATTTAAAACAATATATCTAAGATGAAATTAGTTCTCATATGAACGATATTAATCCCCAAAGAACAATACCGAACCCAATAGGTTTAAATGACTAAATCAGATTGTTCGCACTATACGTTGCTCCGGTCATAGTAAAAAAGAAACATCGAAATGACAATTGTATAAATGTAACATTATTATAATACGGCTCACATATAATTATGTCGCTTCGGCCGACAGCGATTCCCATGCCGCGAGCGAGAGCCTGTGAAGATCTGCGACACGATTTCCACTTTCTTCGGATTGATTGATGTAAACGACAGAGATTTCGTATAATAAAGTGCAAATTAACAGCATTTTTTTTTTGTATTTAGATATCATAGATATCATTTTCAAATCAATATTAGTAATCATCTTCGGTATTAAAACACTATGATTATTGATAGAGTGCTTATAAAGTGCCAATAAAATATAAAAGTACTTATACCAATGTTCTGATGTTTTATTCCAACTAATATATTGCTAGCGTGTTCCTAACCTATTTTTACTTTTTTTTTTTGCATCAATGATTTTAATTGGGTAGCGCCGTTATTCTGTTCGTGGATTTGCAAATATCTGTGGCAATTGAGTTTTGCTTTTATCATGTATACAAGTATACAAATACTTGTAAAATATTTTTATATACTTCTGTTACTATCGAACAATTTTTTTTATTGGACTTTTTAAAATCGAAATTAAAAAAATCAAGAAATACAGATAATACTAAATTATACGTAATTACTATCCCCGTTGCTAAGAATCGTTGTGTGGCAGTTCTAATAACGAATTGTGTCATTATTATACTTCCACACAACATTTCTTCTTTGCTATATGGTCTCCCATCAGACAGATAGAAAGATTGTCAAACAGAGTTGAGAGAGCAAAATCACTCTATCTCTTTATCTTTATCTATTAGTATTATAAGTATCTATCTTAATATTATAATGCGAAAAGAACTCTATTTGTCTGTTTGTCTGTTACGCTTTCACGCTTAAACCACTGACACGAATTTGATGAAATTTTGTATGAAGATAGTTTACTTTTTATATCTAAAACCTACGACATGTTAAGACATATGGGCGAAGCCGCAAGCGAAGACTAGTATTCTATAATAAGTTTATTAGGCATTTTGCACTTCGAATTAATTATTTTATTTCTCAGAATATTTAAATAAAATTGTACAAAAATTTGTCATTAATAATTTTTTTTAACAAAAAGCGCGGAACCTAGATTGCCTAATTAACGTATAGTGTGTCATCTCAAACATAAACATAGTAATGTGATTAAAAAATACACAGCAAGTCAATTAACATAGATGACATTTATTTCTAAAAAGTAATTAATAAAATCTCGTGCAAACTAAAACTCCAGAGGGACCAATAGCAAAATAGCTTTTCCTTTTAGCAATTTACTCTAGAATTATTTATAGCGAACTGACTCCTAAAAAAAGAATATTGATTATGATTGGTTTTACTAACTATATATATATATATATATTTAAATGACGATAGTTTTCTTTATTCTGAATGTCAACACTTGTGAGTTTTCTCAACATAAGGTTAATATTAAAGAAAATCTAAAGAAAATATACGGTCATCAGAAATAAAACATAACATGTTATACATACATATTTCTTTCTTTTCGTCTTTGTGACATAGAATACAAAACATTTAAAGATATTTAGTTGTAGTTTTCAACTCACCCATGGTCCCAGGAAACCAAGCGCATAGAGGATTTCGCTGCAAATCGCTGCTGCTATTTCCTACCCGGATTTCGAGGTCTTGCAAGGGTTGGTGACCTGGAAAACAGGATTAGGATTGATTTGTATAACACACAAATAAAGGCGCCAGTGTGTATCACACTGTTAGATCCGATCCTAAGACCCGATAAAATGAATAGTATTCCAAGAAGAGTTCAATACAGCTCGGGGTTATTTCTGTTTTGGTTTCGGTTACATTACAATGTAAGTTAAGTTTTATTATGATAAATAAATAAATAAAAACTATAAGTGTAAATAATATTGTAACTTTGTGTTGCAATATTGTAATTTTTAGTTTTAAGTTTGGGTGCAATAAAGTATAAATAAATAAATAAATAAGGGTCGTTGGGACACCCGCTTGGAACGAAGTGGCTTTCGCTAAAGGTATATCGTGTATTAAATAACAGACAAAATGAAATAAATTAACAATGTTTGAGAATAAATAACCAAAATTTAAGTTTAAATAACTTTATATAAAACTGTATGCAATAGAACGAGACAGGGAGAAAGAGAATGAGAGAGAAAGGTCGCCTGGCGGGGGCCTAACGCTTTTACATTACGTGACGGCATCTACCACTTCACAATATTTCATGCAAGCAATCCGCGGAAAAGAACTTAGTTCTAATAACAATAACTACACATAAGTAACTATACGTATACTTATGAGATATGAAAAAAAAGTAACAAAATGTATACGCAGCGTCAATGGAACTTGGCCCATGAGATATTTGTTATAGCGTTTAAAATTAGATGAACGATTTTCTGACTACAAAGGTCGCTTATCATACAGTTATGAACAGAATTATATCGATCAGAATTATACACTAGGGCAAAATAATAAAACTTAATTCCATTAAATATTCACAACAATTAATTATTAATTAATTATTTACTTATTTGTGTTCGCTCTTTACCAAATCACCAGACTTAATCGCACTATTACGCTGCCACGCACATGGTGAAATTGCTTTGTCTATTACTCGAATCGTTTTATACGAGTACTTGCATTACATTATATAGAAACACTAATACGAGTGATTAGTATTATACGTACATAATACTATTATATATAAATGTGTGTGTTCGTCTTTTCATAATAATAATTTATTATTTTCAATTATAATTTTACATACAACCCCATCGCGGTTTGCGCTGAACACGAATATATTAGATTACTTATTTCGAAATAGTGCGACATACTCGTTACCGTTCATGACATGCACATGACCGCGGCCACTCTTACAACACGACGGACACGTGTTGCGACACCGATCTATCAACTGTGACGCATTACGAATTAACTCGCGAAAATGAAGCTTTTTATATGATACAATTAACTTTTGTGTAATAATCCAAATTAGTTCTCCATCTTACATACATTAACAGCCTGTAAATTTCCCACTGCTGGGCTAAGGCCTCCTCTCCCTTTGAGGAGAATGTTTGGAGCATATTCCACCACGCTGCTCCAATGCGGGTTGGTGGAATACACATGTGGCTGAATTCCGTTGAAATTTGACATATGCTGGTTTCCTTACGATGTTTTCCTTCACCGCCGAGCACGAGATGAATTATAAACACAAATGAAGCACATGAAAATACAGTGGTGCCTGCCTGGGTTTGAACCCGAAATCACCGGTTAAGATGTACGAGTTCTAACCTCTGGGCCATCTCGACTCTTTCTCCATCTTGTTAGGCCATAATATACGTAATACATGCAAAACATCCATTGGCGCAGGTTAGACTGACTCTTAAGCCTTAACGGCAAACGGTTTGACGGTCTCTAATGTCGTGTTGTCAATTCTTTGCTGCCGCTCTGTACTGTCTTGTCTGTTTGTCGCAGATACAGCGTTGGTGAATTTTTCAACTGAACGTGGATAGCCAAATACGAAACTATGAAATAGCAAAAGCACTCAGTTTTGGACAAGAATCAATATCATATCATACTCATAGCCAGGAAACAAACGCGTTGATATTAAAATACTCCTTCCTCTTAGAGTCGCTAATAAGGATCAAATTCTGGGAAGTATTGACAAGTTTGTAACGATACTATAAAATTATATAAACGTGCTTCTTGAGAGAATTCGATAGGGAAACATTTGGGCATTAACACCAAATATTACTGGGCAAACATCATCCTTGCCCCGAGACCTTAGATCCAGATCTACTAAGAAGAATGATCGATATGCTCTTCCTAGTGATCCCATAATACGATCACTATCAGGGGAGCCTCGGTACACCTGTGTCCCTGCAGGCGATCCTCGGCAGCTACTAACGCAACAAAGACATTTCTTACAAGGAGCAAAACAGTGAGCGAAACCAGAGAGAGGTAAACTTTGGTGTCTTATAGCCACGAGCACAGTAGAGGGAGCGAAAGCGTATGTTGAAACCATTCCGCATTCTCTTCAATCTGTCTGTGGGACAGCACTAACAGCGGTTTTAGTAAGTAAGAACCCTACATAACCCAGCTATGATGCCGCTGAGATTGCCCAGTTTTGCTTTGCTCGATAGAAAGGTTCTGGAGAGAACTTTCTGTGACATATTAATGTCGTTGACAGAGGATGCTGAGCATTAGTGAAACGCCTCTGTTAACCTGTTTCGTTATTGGAGGTGTCGAAGCTACTCGCATCTTTTGTCGTCGTTGAATAGCCTCGTTAAGCTTAGAGAGAGTTAGGATTTAAAGTTAGGACTGTGCCGCTAGTCAAAGTTATTTTGATCGGGAATCAGTTCAGACCATAACATACATTAATACGCTTACATACATATAAAGCTATGTACTATAATACAAAACTTAGTCTAACTTGGAGTAAGTTATCTGTAGTTTCTCAAGTATTTTATGGCGACAGTTATAACGTCGGCAATATTCAGTTAGTCGTAAAAAAATTATTATTTACTGTAACATGTCTAACGTCTCAGTAATTACTTAACTGTACACCCAAATGTAATTTCTTCGTAATTACATTAGGGTGTACATATATTTTAATGTAATTACGAAGAAATTACATTAAATATATAATACTATTATTTATTGTTCATGGATTTCTACATAATCAACGCGTGTGATACAAGAGACTACTTTATATGCCGATGCGTGTATTGGAAGCATCATTTAATTTTGCGGCTTTAGTGTATGTAGAAGCAATTAAAATTTCATTAACAGGCCGTTACATGTTCTGGTTAAAGAGTAAAATATGAATATTAAATGCTTCCAATTTTAGTATTTCTTCTCTATGTGATTTCGTGAATATCGACGTTTGCAACTCATTACTGATATTTTGGGTGAAATGAAGTAATAAAAAGAAATTTAAAAATTAACACGTTGAAAAGTTTATAATTTGTTTCTAGCTTTTATTATTGTAAGTATTATGTGATGGAAACTGTGTACTTTGTGTTACCAATATGACGCTGAACATAGTAATGGTCAATATCACTGTACCCAATGTTTCATCAATAATTTTAAATTCCATATCAACTTAAACTATTTATCGAAACAATAAGTGTTATATTATATTGTGTATTGTCATTTTATATAAGCATATACTGTGAAACAAACAATATTACTGAACAATATATGAGAAGATAAATTAATTTCAACTGTTTTGTACTAATCACGTTTAGAGAAAGAAATATTAACGAACAAAGGAAAGCTTTAAAATAAACGGGATTTTTATGCCCAATAGGAGTGATTTTTGGGCCCAATAGGAGTCTGTTTGAAATGTACTTAATATACTGCGTATTAATGGTTATGTAATTATTTTTTAAATTATATCACAGAGATCACTGTGTTACTCAGATGTTATCAACTTCTATTATGCGGAATATTTAATCAATCTTCAAATAGTAACATGTTAAAAGTATTTTATTATTATTAATTACTATTTATTTATTAAAAATAATAATCTTCAATAATTAAAAAAATATATCAGTGATGTCATCAAACGACGATGAATGAACAACAGAAAAATAACTACGACCTTTTTTAACGCATCGGCGTATAAGGAATGGTTAATATTTCTTACCGTGCAAATTGCAATGAATAGTAAAATATAAATAACAAATAGTCTGGAAATTAACATAATTTAAGATATTAAATTAACATGGTTATTTTTATTACTAACAGTATTTAAAACGGGATATTTGTAGTGACAGTGGGAGTGGTAACCAGTGTTTATGCAGCAAACGTACGCGACAGGAGGTAGTCCGATATGGACACTTCTAATGCCGTCAACATCTACCCGCAAGCGTCAGTCTCGTGAACAAGACATTCGTAGATAATGTGGAAATATCAAGCTCCACCAAATAAAAATAAAAAACATGGTAATTATCCCGTTTTAATATTTAATAATAATACTGTTAACATAATTTGTTCTCAAACTTTACCATTCTAACTATATTATAAATAAGATCGATAAAATAGGAATGAAAACGCGAATATAACCCTTGCAGATCCACTGTAGGTATTTATGCAGCTGACTGAACATTAAATCTTTTACAATTCTCAGATTTTCCCTGAAGAATTGATTTTACAAATATTCTTTAAAAATGTGTGTACATTTACCGTATATTAAAAATAATACTGCAGTACCTAAAACTACTGTAAAATTAAAAGTAATCACAAAAAGTTAATAACCATCAACAGAGTAAAAAATAATTGGAAAACTATTAATATTTTAGAGCGACTAAATATTTTACTAGTGATTTATTCGACGAGGGAGGTGCGTTTGATTTCCCCACATTATTAACTTTTCATTTCACGGTCTTTGACAATACATACCTATTCTTTTGGAATATTTTTTTTATAATAACAATATCACTAGGTTGAAAATATGTTTTTTTTTTCGCAATTACGCATCGAGTTAATCTTATTTAACGATTTTAATCACATACATAATATTTTGACACAAAGTCACTGTGTATGTAACATAGTGGCTATGTGTCAAAATATTCTATACAAGAAAAACAACCGTAAATTTAACATTTACTAATAATAATAATTAATTCACGATTTATAGATAGATATGTCCAAACATCTGATATGAAGTTTCATTTAAAAATCTAGACAGTAATGTTGTTAGTAAAAGCAATAGCAATTGAATGTTTCTACGAGTACAATTTGAGAGTAACCATTTAAAATTTGTTACAATGCAGAATTATTATTTCCGTTACACAGATTCTTCTAATGGACCGAAGAGATCGTATTTGTCTTTACACTTCCAAATAGTCGAAAAGTACTGGCTTGTTTTATGGTAAATATTAATATAAAAAATTCTCACCACAGCAACCTCTCGTCGTAACTCTGACCACTTTGACAGCATAGTGTCGAAGGAGATCAACTTGCCACCAGGGTGAGGCCTCCCGCTGGGTTTCTGTGCAGCGCTTACCGTCGTGCTCCGTGGTTTTCTCACCATCATTTCCGTTACTAGCGCTTCCTCCTCTGACCGTTGTCGATTGATTTGCTGGTTTTCTAAAGGCGACGTTTGTACCTAAAGGGATAATTATATATTATTATATAAGTA
This sequence comes from Vanessa tameamea, assembly GCF_037043105.1. Taxonomy (NCBI): domain Eukaryota; kingdom Metazoa; phylum Arthropoda; class Insecta; order Lepidoptera; family Nymphalidae; genus Vanessa; species Vanessa tameamea. Next base: position 5,424,496 of record NC_087341.1, on the reverse strand, counting down.
AATATTTATATGAAATATAAGCTTTCGAGAGTACAAATGAACTAAAAATAAATTAGATAAAAACTATTTTTTGTATATATGTATAACTCACCACAAAATGGCGGTTCTGCTGTCCAGTCGCCTCGCAGCGTGCATTCTCTTTGGTGTGCTCCAAACAGCTCGTAACCTTCATCACATTCGTATGTAGCCACGGTACCAGGAACTATCTTAGTGTCGGTGGGCAATGAAACTCTTGCATTAGGTGGCACCGCCGGGTGACCACAAAGTCGATCACCTAGAAAAATACAAAAAAATGCTTTGCAGTACATATTCCCGGTTATTTTGGTATGTTGTTATAATACGTCATTAAGGTTCAATCTAAATATAAGAAATACATAAAACACGTTAAAAGAACATTATTTTTCACATTCGTCAATAGTGAACAAGCGGTCTACCTGAATAAAGAAAATTGCTGGTAAGAATAATTATTAAAAAATAATTTAATACAAAACCATCAATTTCCTATATACATATGTATATCCTCTAATATGAAGTTCATATAAATCGTTTAACGTATTGTAAAAAATGTTCAAGGTAATGACAGACATGAAAAAAATTAAAAATATCTAATATAAGAAGTTCAATAATAAAGGAAGACTTAAATTATCTCTACCTAATCAATCGAATATATTATATTCATTAAATAATTTCTGAAGACAGTATTTACTTGCAAAACTCAATGCCATCTACATACCATGGCAAAAATACAAGGATCGAAAACCAGATTTTAAAATTCTTCGTAGGCAAAGTTGAAAATACTTGCATAGGAAATCGTTCCGTGTACGCCTACAAATAAAGAGCATAGTCGTATTTGCAAAATAAAGACTTGATATGAAAGTATTTATTCCGCAAATACGATTGTACTGCTTATTTAATAATGGACTTCCAATAAACTTGAATATTTGTTATTATTTCCCGAATACCAAGGGTAACATATCCTTGCACCCGAATCCTTGGATTTAAGATCTGGTGAAAATAAGTATAATAGTTTGTTTTATACATAAACGAATCTATTACATATTGTCGTCCATATCGCTAGTGTCGAGTTTGAAGAAAGTGTTGTTACGCAATTTCAAATAAAACGTGTATGTCGTAAGATGTGCTGTAATTGTAATACATTTGTATGTGGTAGTAGCCGTTCACTTGATTAAGTGTCCGTGTAAATATTCTTGAAAGTAAGATAAAACCGTCATTAATGAAATTATGAAATTTTATCAGCAATAACCGAGTGCTGCTAAGTCGCAAAAAATACTGATTTTATATTAACGAAATTATCACCCGTGGACTCGTATACCCAAGATCAAAATTAAAATATTATTTATTTATACAAGCTCTTATAAGTACTTTTAAATGTTCACGTTACAGAGTTAAATTAAATGTAAAACTACAGGTTGTTTTGAGAAAATGATTTTTAATTAATTTCAAATATTAATAATAATATCCTGTATGGAAGTCAATTAAAACGAACTCCACGCTTTGTAAACAGTGCGGTTGAGAGAGAGGGCAGGTAGGTATATTATGTTTTATGATAATCAATCTATCAATACGTAAATAATTAATTGATTACAGTGTCCATTCAAATGAAACATGTTATTGATTTCATTTTAACGAATAACCTAATTCAGCACTATATTCATTAGAACATAAGCAGTTACAATTTGAGTCCGTAAAATTATCTGAAATTAAGTTATTATTTTACCACACGGTTTCAATTTACATTTTGGTGCATTGAAACGATAAATGAAGGACAGGCTGACATTTTGTTCGGTAGAAATGTTGAGAAATACGAAATCGTGAGAGGATTTTGTAAATATTCTGAAATCATTTGCTCTATTTTCTAATATTCGTTAGAAGCCATGTTCGAATATCGTGTCTAGTTTTTTATGGAATATGTAATTGTTATGAAAGATTTTTTATGTATTTCATGTAAATATTATGCTAAATAACACGCAATTGGTTTTGATTGTTGATTATTTGATTAAAAAGATCTCATTTTTTCATTTTACATCGGGTAGTAAAGCCATGATTATAAATATGCAACAATTTACAAATGTTCTAAAGATATTTATAAAACAAAATGTCTACTAGACTTTAAGCATTTTGAATCGTCATTTTACAGTATTGTATTAAATTTGAAGCTATCACTATGTTGCTTCAGAATGTAGAATCTACCGTCAAGAACCGGTAAAAACTGAAAAAATAACTCAAACAGTAGTAACTGTTTTCCAAATAATTACGAAGTTATGTCCACCAAATACATTTTTTTCATATTTTCTTTGTCTACAATATAGTCATGCGTTGAGTAGTCTCATCTATATTAATATTACAAATGCAAAAGTAACTCTTTCTGTCTGTTGCTATTTAACGTCCAAACCACGGAACCGAATTTGATGAAAATTTGGAATTAAGTAAGTTTAAGCTTCAAGAAAGGATAGAGGCACTATGGCATATATGTAACAATTTTGGAAAATTTAATGAATCGGCAGATTTCATTTATAGAAATGAGTACTTGGCTGAGTTATCTTACTTGGCATTACTTACATTATACAGTAATTAACAGATTTTAGGAGAATGATGAATCAATTCTCGCCCGTCCCTTATAATTATCAATATGCTTAGAGAGCAACATTTTTTACATATTATTGATTATAAAGTCCATTTAATTTATTTCTTACATCGGTAAGAATTATATTTAACATTATGAAACAGTTTTGTACAATTCATAATCATAACTTCCGTTAAACGAATCGTTCAATCAGATTTGGTAATAACCGTTAACTTTCAAAATGTAATAGAAGCTATGAAACGCCGTAGAAAATTCTATTCAATTTTGGTTATTATAAAACTGAACATGGCCGAGAAGGCATAACACGTGGTGGATCCTAACCAAGGGTCGAGGAATGAAATCTGAGAAAGCGTAACTTTGCCTTAAGACCTTCTCCCGAGGGGGCTTTTGTCCAGCAGTGGTCGTCTTCCGGTTGAGATGATGATATAGTGTTTATAGTTAAATAATTTCTACCCATCTCTTAACCACCACCTTTGCACAGTGAAACACGGGCCGTTGCCGATTTAAATTCTATAATTGATTTGTATCTTGATGGATACAATATTTTATTAAGTCCAAAACTATTAACGTTCGTGAGATTACTGTTACTTACTTTGAATGTAGAGCCATATCAAAGATGTTGATGTCGATTGTTGATGTCGAATGAGGACAATATTTGATTAATGAAGTTAACTCGTGTAGAATAATCTAAATTATATTAGGTCATGTAAAACAAATATTAGTTGATACGACTGTAACGTACAAGTGAATTAGTTATATACGTATTGATTGGCTAGTAGTTAGATAACATTGTTGTGATAGGTTTCACAATGCGTATTGTGTTCGTATATAAAATATTAATGGGAACCAAATTTGGTCCATCATTACGTATTCTTGTGGAGTTTGTGGAATACTTACACTGTCACGAAATTTTTATACGTAATTATTACGTAGTAACATTATTTGTCGCTGCGTGTGAACTCGATGCGTACTTTTTATTTTTTAATTGCACTTCCCTATAAGTATTTGTATATACTTCGTGACCAAAATAGAGTTCGCCATTGTTACGTTTTTTGATTTTATAGTAACTATTAAATTCATGACTCCTTTCTAAAATTCTCTATAATAAAATACAATATTGTTTTTTTTTTATTATGTAATTACAATATAAATTACTATACATTTTAAACAGTTTATACAAATTTTCTTAGTAAATTATATATACGTTTCTCACGCAGATTGACGTTTTATGAAACTGCCGTTGTTTAGAAATGAAACGGATTTATTTATTACCACCAATCATTTCCGGTTTAATAAAACTTTTTAAAACCTATACCGGATAACTATCTATTGTATCGACAAATCGGAAAAGTTTCTTTGTTTTTAATATCAAAATAACACATTTACTCATGTTTTAAGAAGTTTGTTTATTTGACAGCGCTCTATGTTTTAGAAGCTTGATTTGAACAATCCATTTGCTGTCGATATAGGAACCATTACTGAGGGAGGTGGATATTTAATATCTCGCTACGACCGACAGGGATGGAGCGGTTACGTTCAACGCAGTATATGAACATATAGGATAGTATCTGTTTGTTATGGGTCTGGAAATACTCCGTTCTGCACGTTGTGCAACATGCAAATCGCGCACCTAATGACTTGTACAAATATTTGATTCGAGTGGGGATTGAATTCGCAGCCGATAGAGCTTCATTCTGCTAGCGAGCCGTGAGATCATTTTCACATGCTTTGCACTTTTCGACCTATGTCTATTGGATATAAGTAAATACTTCTTGGTTCATGTAATTTAATCTTTTTAAAAACGTCAAGATAAGGTAAGGTCAACGAGGTGAGCTATAATTAGTAGGTTTGTATGTATTAACGAGAGAATGTTCAAGGTTGGAGGTGTAGTTGCTGTTCTGTGAGCAAAGATTCAACTATTAAGCTTGAGATCAAAATGTTTCTAGTACATATTTTGTTAGTTAAATATGCTTTTTTAAATAATATAATATTAAATTAAAGGATACAATAAATATACAGCATGTATATACAGATATTATATTTTACACGTGATTTTTTTAAAATGTTTTTATTAATATTTTTGATAAATTGTAAACGTTAACTTGATGACATTTATGACACTTATTGATGTGAAAAATCTTGCCTCGCGGATCAGGTATGTACCGCATCGTATACCGTAAATCGTGACGTCAAAAGGCATACAGCCATTTTATGCTGTTCCCCTTGTGTTTGCGTGGCGCGTATACCTTAAGCTTCATTGCTATATTATCCTTATACATATATTTATTGTAAGAAAAATATATTTATTTTATTAATAACTAGCTACCCATCCCATATCCCATACATACGGATACAATAAGGTTATATAAATACAACTTTTGGATTGAAGAATAAACTAAAAATTCTTTGTTTTTTACGCGTTGGAAAGTTGAAATTATTGCCTTGTTGTACTATAATGTACATTTATTATACATATAAAACTTCCTCTTAAAACACTGTTTATTGATGAATAAAGTATTAAATCCGTTGCATACGTAATAAGATTTAAAGTACAAACGACGAAAAACGACTTTGTTTTATACCACATATTCAGATTTTTTTTTTTTATTTATTTTACTCCATTTTATTCACCAATTTCACAACTGCCGGTCGTCCAGTGGCGGTCACATTTTACGTTAATTTTTTTTCGTATATATTGATGTATTTCATGTAATCGTACAGGTCGACACTCGTCTCCGACGAGACGGTATTCAGAACAGTTGACGAGGTCGAGTGATTCCTTGCGCGTCCGAGATGTCGGTCGCTAACGGTGACCGATTGTTCTAAACACAAAAACCTATACGCGGCATGCGTGCCCTACTTAGTCGTGTGACTTAAGGAATAAGCAACAAGCGCGTCAAAAATATTCCGTAGGATGTCGTCATTTTACATACCTATTCATTTGTTTAGAAATCCCTTACAGTATACCAAATTTATAAATTTACTTCCGATGATTCTAACGGAAACAGTGCATGAGGTCTTGTTAAATTGAACTCTTTTTTTTTAAATATATAATGACATGATAGATACTAGCCGCCCATCCCGACTTTGTACGGGAAAATAATGATTTTATTCCGTGATATTTTTTTAACCAATAAGATAAACATTCGTTAATGCGTCGTACAACATGCCTTATGTTATCTTCACGTGTTCATTCGAATATCTCGTAATATTTCTAAAAGTACTGGTTTTAATTTAAAAGTTCAAAACACAATTATATTGATATCATTGAACTGAATTGACTTTCATCGCCATCTTTAAAATATATAATATATAAGCTGGCCCTGACTTTCTTGTTAGAGATATGTTACGAGACCAACAAACCTTTTATAGAAACTATTTAGTAACTTTTATATTTTTGACAACTATCGCTTCTAAATCACATGAACCGATTATTTTATCTCCTCTTTAAAAAAAAACATGCAACATTTTAACATACTATATAACCTATATTCAAACTAAAATAATATAAAAGTTCTATATCGATTACATTAATAATTTTTGCGTGAATAAGAATTAAAAAAACAAAACTTACCTCTTTCTAATATTAATATGATATTTGTATGTTTTGAAAAATGTTGTGACCAAAGCTATAAGTTTTCGATAGATTACTTACAAATTGGTCAAGTACGTAATAAAAACCACAATTCCTGAATAGTTGAGGTTGGTTGGAATATACAAATACACTTATCTAAGCGTACCTAATAAGCGTTACAACATGCTAGCAGTATACCGTCTTCGCTTCAGTACCTCTCCGAAAATAAGGCCAAATATTTCGAAGTTTCGAAATGATAATCACGTATTTATGCACATCCTTTTCATAATATTTATTAACGTAGATAAAAAATAAATTATTCAAAAAATGTAATAACACCACACTTTTATAATACAAACTAATAATATTGAACAAAAATGATGTTATTGAACGAAACCCGAGTTATCAACTGTAAATAAGAAAACTTTGCGACGTTTGTATGTATTGCGAACATTCATTAAGCTGTATATAATAAAATATATATTTAATAAACGAGTTATTGTAATTATTTCTCACTTAAAGTAAAATAATAATAATAAGAAGGATTAGAGTTTATTATTTGTTCTATCGTCTAGCTGTTTATTAATTGTGGGAAAATCGCCACAATAGACGCTGTACCCTTGAAATCTTAATCTTTGGATCTCTCGACTGTTCATTATATCAAGTATTTAATGTTGGCATTTAACATGGAAGGATGTATATGTATTTTAAGTTGTATTCAAAGTTTTCTCACACTACGTACCTTAAATTACTGCCATTATTTGTAATGTCCCATGAATATGTTAACTTTTTAAGTACTGCGAGATTCTTGTATTATGTAATTGTTCAAAGCACCCGTTTCAAATAAATAATAAAATAATATGTCAATTGTTTCAATAGAGGATAAAATGTTAGTAAAAACAGTCTACTCCGTACGTATTCACTTTGATACAAAAAGTTCTAACCAAAGTTAATTTTACGAGTTTAAATATTTTATAATAATCGATAGAAGGTCAAATGATCTATCCATCCGAGCGGGCAGCATATCCAGATTATCGAATTTAAGTTTTAGTTACACGTTTCTATTTCGCACGGGTCATTGTATTTTTTTAAATTATGTTATTTTTTTGAAAATAATAATCAATAATAATTGTATTATACAAGCATTGGCGAACCGAGCCCGCCTGAACTTGTCAAATAAATATTACAATACGATTTACAACTACGACTCACGACTAACACTTCTTCATATTCATAGTCAAATGTTGTATAATACAAGCACTGGTCCAGGGTATAAAAAAGTAAATGACAATTTTTACTCACAAAAAGCCTTTAACATTGGCGTGTTATTTCTTTCTATCTTAAATCGAGGCCGAGTGATTAATTGAATTAAACTTATCATTCATTTTCTTACATTTATAAAGCATGATATCGTTTTGTGATTTATTTGCAAAAGTTGTTCGAGATTTTGCCTTAGACAATTAAGAGATCTATAACTCTTACATGCAAAGTTTCAGTGGATCTTTTATAGTTTTGGAAGTCTGCTTTTAAAGTGCCTTTCTCGATATTTTCAACTTAGTCGGGGAAGTTATCCACTTAATAGTTTTAATTTTAAAATGACTCTGTCATACAACATCCAAATCACTGGAACTGACAAAATTCAATGTTGCACAGGGACCACTTATGGAACTGGTGGATGTAGTTGTTACAGCGTTATTTAATCATCTAAAAGGGTGAAATTGGGGATGAAACTTAGTATGTAAGTTGGAAAAATTTAGAAATATGTGAATTTGTTTGTATTCTTATACATGCCGCAATGTTTTTGAAAATTCACCCCTTAAGAGCATTTGGTTGGGCTTGAAATTATGCAGATAAATTCATCCTTTTTTTATAGGCAACGCAGCTTAACAAAAAATTCTAATACTTAATAAAAAAAGCGCTGGGTTTCTGTATAATATTTTCGATGAGATTATTCCATCGGGAAATAATAAATGTTTTAGATGTGAAAAATGTATATTTTTACGATATAAAATATCAGTACAACCACTGGCACAAGGGACACAACAATACTATGCATTATACGAATTTAAAAGAAAAAAAACGATCGTGGATACCTCCGATATTAAAAATATTTATCTTCAATATTTAAATGATATTTTTTTTTATATGATCATGCACATGAATTTAAACAACTACCACTTATATTTACTGACGATAAAAAAATCTATGTATAAATAAGATTTTATTAAAATAATAAAATGGAACCTTAATACGATACGAGCCGTTACGAAGTCATAATAACTGCTTAGGAAAAAATAGGAGTTTTTTTCTGATAGATGTGATAACATTTAGATTGAACATGTTACTTGTTAATATATCGTGCGTAGTTAGCGAAGTAAATCGACGTCGTTTTAAATGTACTGCTTAAGAATTTAATTACTTAACTAAAGTGGGTCAGCAAGACATTAATTAATAGGCGACTATATTCAAAGGAAGATACTAAAACTATTTGTCATTATGTCATTCACGACCCTGATGTAACGTCCACCACTGCTAAGTCTAAGTCCTGTTTTTAATTGTTGACTAGCAACACCACGCTTCATAACAGACTAGTTATAATAAATAAAGAAGAAAAAATTTAAACTAATTTGTATACTGTAGAGTAGAACTTATTTTAAAGAAAAATGTTCAACTGTATATTAAAATATATAATAAACAATTTAATAAATTTGTTGTAAATTTTTAAGTAAATAATTATGTTAAAAAAAAAAATTATTTTATTTATTGATAAATAAATCATTAGTTAAAACTTTGTGCAAATCCTAAATACGACGAAAGTCTTGTCACTCTACAAGGAGCGTTCGGTACATGTTATACAGATGTCGTCAAATATCTCTAGGCGACGGATTTATTGGTCACTTGTGACATGTGGCCAGGGATTTCAAAGTAAACCATTTTTTACGACAGGAAGGATTTGGGGGCAGGTTCATGTTCAAGTAAGGTTTTTGTTTTACTTTTTGTGTGGTCCACTTCTGGCACTTCTGGCTAGCATTTAGCAATAACACACACATTTTAAAAGATAGATAAAGGAGAGAAATTTTCAAACAATTTTGACTTTAATAAACTATTATGTTCGTCGAAATTTATTGAAACTGTATTTGAATAAATTAAACGCTTTCATATTTCGATGAACTGAGCGATAGCATTTCCAGCTTCGATGCAATATTTATTTTTACAATAATTTCAGGCCTTTGAAATACAGTCACAGTCACGGTCGATTGATTCCTCAAAGGCATTCACAAATACAACTTGTTAAGCGTTTTAATACAGAGTAAACGACGGCGAAAATGAGACATGCCGATATTTGGTATTGTATAACTTTTCACAGAGAATGTTCGCTGTCAAGCAATGAGCCGAGTTTACTCATTATATAGTTCTTACTTGTACATATATGTAATTAATTATGTAAAATACGTAATTCATACATTGACGACCTCCGTGGTCGAGTAGTGTGTACACCGGTTTTAATGGGTGCGCCACTCCGAGGTCCCGGGTTCGATTCCCCGGCCGAGTCGATGTAGCAAAAGTTCATTAGTTATCTATGTTGTCTTGTGTCTGGGTGTTTGCGGTACCGTCGTTACTTCTGATTTTCCATAACACAAGTGCTTTAGCTACTTACATTAAGATCATAGTAATGTATGTGATGTTGTCCGATATGTATTTATTATATTTATACATATAATCTAAATATATTCTATCACACTCTATCTCATATATACAAGACAGAGACAGAAGTTCAAACAAATTGAATAGAAATTGTTATTTTATTATGATTTAGAAGTATGAACAAGTTGAGTTTGAAATACAATCCTATAATAAAGCAAAGGCCGCCTATGAAAGTACTCTAATACTTTTTATATTTATTTGACCGTCAGAAACAAAGTATTAGAAGACAATATTACAACTTCGTAGTGTATTGTCGCGGTTCCGAGTTACGAGATTTCCTTTATATAAGATCTTCCCGATATTCGCTACAAAGTTTAAGTGGAAATGAGAATTGATTTAAAGGAAGCACATATACTTATGGTTCAATCACCATTATCACCTTTTATAAAATTTCCTTTGAGCCAATTAACTTACATCACCAGTCACTTAAAAGAGTTGCACGATGGTTTTTAATTGGTTGTCTGGTGAGGTTCGTCCTCAAAAAGTTTAATATACATATATGATGTTTAAAAAATATCATTTAAATAGCAATCAATTGAAATAAAAATCGTCCTTTTGTAAAGCATATAATAGGAGTTTTTTTTTTTACTGTTTTCCAAATAATTACGAAGTTATGTCCACCAAATACATTTTTTTCCTATTTTCTTTGTCTACAATATAGTCATGCGTTGAGTAGTCTCATCTATATTAATATTACAAATGCAAAAGTAACTCTTTCTGTCTGTTGCTATTTAACGTCCAAACCACGGAACCGGATTTTATGAAAATTTTGAATTAAGTAAGTTTAAACTTCAAGAAAGTATTGAGGCACAATGGCATATATGTAACAATTTTGGAAAATTTAATAAATCGGCAGATTTCATTTATAGAAATGAATATTTGAATAATATAGTTAATGAAACAAACAAACGTTTTTAATAACACATATTGTTTCATGTTTTTATATGATTACGTAATTTATAACTAAATTGAATAACGTGTTTGTAATAAATAGTTGAGTTGAATGGTTAGGTATATCCTTAGATATTTTTTTATAATTTATACCAATATTATAAAAGCGAAATTAGCTCTGTCTGTTACCTCTTCACACTTAAACGCTGGACCGAGTTAGATTAAATTTTGTCTGGAGATAGTTTGGAATCCCGGGGAAAGACAAAGTCTCCATTTTAATCGTCCCCTCGAGGGGGTCAAATTGGTGATGACTGTTTATATGCTATAGATACGGTATTATAAATTTCGCGTGGGTAAAGCTGCAAGTTTAGTTGGAACGTATTATATACTTTTATAATGTAACTTTTGTAAAGTAAAAGCGTCGAGCATTTCCTACTAAAACGGCTGTTATTGCATTATGTCGAATGTATACATATATTACAACATTAACAGCCTGTAAATTTCCCACTGCTGGGCTAAGGTCTCATCTCCCTTTTAGGAGAGGGTTCGGAATATATTCAACCACGCTGCTTCAATGCGATTTTGTTGAAGTTGCAGGTTTCCTCACGATGTTTTCCTTCACCGCCGAGGACGAGATAATTATAAGCACAAATTAAGCTCATGAAAATTCAGTGGTGCTTGCTTGGGTTTGAACCCGCCATCATAGGTTAAGATTGGCGGCGTTTTAACCACTGGGCCATCTCAAGCTCAATATATATATTAATAATACCCTATTTGTGTGGAACACTAATGCAAGCAATTTTATAGTTTCTTATTGTGAGGAATGCTAATGTAAAGGACAGATGAGTCGTCGCCTTAAAAAATATTATTGTCTCTTTCGTTGTATAGGTCCGAGTCTATACAAACAATGCGAGTTGTCGGCTACATTTGAAATCAACACAAATACTTTATCACATGTGCTGGCCGCTTGCAAAATACGTGACGAATGAACATATCGTGTAGAAATATTCTCAGAAGGTTTAAGTCTTTTGTTCTTAAACTGTAGAGGTAAATCTTCATTTTGAAATTTTGTTCGGCCGTGGATTTGTTGTACACTTTTAAAATTATTAACAATTTTAAAATACGAATTATTAACAATTATTCAACCGATATTATTAAGATTTACGTTATTTATTTGATTACGTCATGTTTAAGTCAAGCCAACAGCCGTATTGACATTTTTAATCGAAAAGTCAAGGTTTTGAACTGGTACCGAGTGCAACGTACTTGTTCGCCTACGTACTCGTACACAGCCAGTTCCCCATACCTTAGCGGACTTCTAAAATATTGCGTGGCTATTATTATTATTATACTATACAGTTAGAATTGCGTTGTTACTTTTACGATAAGTTTTATAAATTGAGCATTTTTGAGCGTATGCTCACCATAAAAAAAACCTTTCAGTAGATATTTACTGAAAGTTCATAAATTATTGTGGAGAAGGCGTCGCTTTTCACACTCATGGTACTGGGGTTCTTTGTACCCGTGAACGTTTCTAGCTTGGAGGCCTACGTAGGTGGATCAACCGTCGGGGCGTCATCGTAACAGGCGCAAATGATACCGTGATGCCTCTCGAAGACGGCAGTGGGTACCGATGCTTTTTTATAGGGTGCTCTAGCACAATTAGCGTTGGTAAGTTCATATACCGCCGAACTTATTTTGATGCAATCACGTAAATTCGTTTTTCAAGCGTATACTACGGCGTATTAGTCAATGTCTGAACCTGACTTAATAAATGGAATGCAATGCAAAACATTGAGAACAGCACTCTGTGAAAGTTTGTGAAAATTGACGGCAGGTGTGGAGTAGGAAGCCAGGGTACCGCGCACTGTTTTATTCGACCAATGAGCGCACGATCCTAGTCAACTTTGCTTATTACTAAGTTGAGATGTCAGGTGTTATATTGAGATGTCAGGTCCCTCTATATGCAAATATTGTAAGGCTTGATCGTTCTTTTAATTCGTTAAAAATTATTTTATATTGGCAGAACCTGAGATTAACTCGTTCAAACCAACGGATCAACTAACTCAATATAATATTAGAACATAATATTGAAAATGTACGTTCAATTTGCAATGTAAATTTAATACATAGATTATAAACCCCGTTTGCAAATAAAACATTTTAATCCCCCTTGTATAAATAATTAAGACTTGCAGAAGCGTGAGTTTCCATCAGGTAGTGATTATTATTATATTTTCTATTCCTGCTCGTTGTTATAAAACTTATCGGTAGTTTGAATTATCATTTCAGTTTGTATAATAAAATGTATACGTATTGTAGTAAAGGATTTAAGCTTTGTTTTGTTTGGTAAAACAATTTCATATTTTCAAAATAATTTCTTAGGCTTAAAAATAGTTGTGTACAAACCCAAACTAGAACGAATTTTACATCCCGTGTATACGGATATTTCCACAAAATAAACCACTTCAAATTCTCCCCAATAAAATGTTGTATGAGTTTTCTCTATTCGTAACGGGTTAAAGAGTATTTTTAATAATTATATCAAACTGTGCATGTTCATTTCTATCCAATCCAGTTCCAATGAGAATACATATTAAGTAAAAAATAATATTAAATATAATTTTAACAAAATCTGGTATGTTTGGTATAGCCTTGCGGCACAATCGCGTATTCTTTTATAAATAAATATTGGACAACATCACATACATTACTCTAATCCCAACGTAAGTAGCTAAGCACTTGTATTATGGAAAATCAGAAGTAACGACGGTACCACAAACACCCAGACCCAAGACAACATAGAAAATGTATGAACTTTTGCTACATCAACTCGGCCGGGAATCGAAACCCGGGACTTCGGAGTGGCATACCCATTAAAACCGGTGCACACACACTACTCGACCACGGAGGTCGTCAAAATATTTCGTCGTCGTTAAAATATACACGGTTAAAATGGAAAAATAATAACACTTTAATTGACTTTAATTAATATGTCCCCATATAATGTAGTCGTTAAAAAATAACTACTGTTTTTACTATTCTTTATTTCTAACCGGCGGTAAGTTTAAGTTGAATTTATTCATGTAAAATAATGTTCTAAATGTAAGAAGCCTTCATGAACATAGTAAACATTGATTTTGATTGACATCGCAGCCTCAAATTGGAGTCACTGGAAACATCGATAACACTGAAATTTAATACGTATATTTTAGGAGCAGGTTTTGTCATTATCACATACGCTTCATTATAAAATGATGTCCTTATATTTATTTGATGAACGTTGGTCAACAAAATTAAAATGACACGAATATCATCCCACACAAATATATTTTTGGGAATGTGTGTTATATTATATTACTTTAGTATTTATAGCATACATTAAATATGAACTGCCTTCATTAGAATAATATAGAAATTTTATTAGGATTATCGGTGAAAATATATTTATTTTCCTTTCGATAAAAATTGCTCGAGGTAGGCGTCGACTCAAAGCGAGCCAAAAACATATTTTTTTTATAAATATAATTAAAAAATGTGTCAAATGTGATTTTTTTTATGATACCGATAGGTAAACGAGCAAATGGGTCACTTGATGGTAAGTGGTCACCACCGCCCATAGAAATTGACGCTGGAAGAATTATTAAATATTCCTTATATCACAAATGCGCCCCCAACCTCGGGAACTAAGATGTTATGTTCCTTGTACCTGTAGTTACACTGGCTTATTCACCTTTCAAACCGGAACACAACAATACTGCTGTTTGGCGGTAGAATATCTGATATGTACCCTACCACCAAGTGAAACGACGTTACATAATTTTGTTTTTCTTTTTAGCGCTTTTAAATAAAAACTTGTTTTTAAAAAGGTTATTTACTTTTTAGTAATTAAACTCGCATTCGTATTCTCAGTAAGTCATTTCATTCGCTACCCATATTATAGGCAAACACTAAAAACCGACTCCGCCATATTAGTTAATAGTGACGTCTCTTTATTTTTGACTTATTCTCGGGAAGTGCTTTCATTTGAAATACATATTGTATCAAATAAAAGTCCTTAAAAAAAATTATCCGTCATCTTTGGTGTTCCGCCATGCAAGATTTAAAATGACGTCACACAGTTAACATTCAATGTCGTCCAAACTGAACGTGTATACAAAATTTCAGCTTAATCAGTTAAAGATATCTAAATTGACTTGCAAGATTTCATCCGTACATACTTACATTGCAAGTTAAATAAAAGCTTGTGATATACTTATGATGACTGCATGAAGTCTTACTTGGCAAAAAGTTCTGTTTAAAAATTATTAACCTAACCTAAGCTAACCAATATCAATTATTGGCAAATATTTTCGAGATACCTCCCGGATTAACTCGCCGACATTGTTAATAAAATCGCAATAACAAAACATCTTACAATCCATTGCGTTCCTTAAAATGTCAATATAATGTTAATACGAAAGGATGAAGAAACATTCATATAACCTCTGTGTTTCATTTATAATATTAGTGGGACATTTTTATTATATCCATATATTAAAATATATTTTTGATTGGATATGATTATAGCCTTATATGACATTTAGAGCCGATATGGCCGAGCGGTTAGAACGCATGCATCTTAACTGATGTTTGCGGGTTCAAACGCCAGTGAATTTGCATTTACTTAATTTGGGTTTATAATTCATCGTGCTCAGTGCTGATGGAAGACATCTGCATGTGTCTAATTTAAATGAAATGCTGTCACACGAGTGGCAGATCCTCTCCTCGAAGGGAAGGGTGTGTTAGCCCAGTAGTGGCACATTTACTAGCTGTTAAATTTTCTCCTACTTACTCAAAAACATCTTCCCTGTTACACAATTTCTTCCTCTATATAGACAACGTGTTTTATTATAATTGAATGTTTTATTTTTTAAAAGAAGCTTTCATCTCGGAGCCTTTATTAGTTAAACGCGATCCGCTACACAATAGAAGACCTAGAATATTGTAGAAATGCTCAATAGAATTTTCTTTCATGTTTTTATTTACTTCACAATTTTAACCACATTATGGTCACAAATATTATAAAAATAAAATATTATAGTTACCTACACCGAGCGGTTTTCAAGATTTTAGATATTTTGAACGAGTACTATTGGTTTGTAAGTTGAGACGTTTTGTTATGGTGGTTATAGAAAAAAACCGTTGCGTGTCGCCTGTTAACAATAATACTGTGAGCATTCTTTATGGCGGCACATCAGATCAATTAGTTACATATTAACTGTAGCAGCGTGGAGCTAAGTTTAGGCGTTATTAACGCTCAGAAGTATCTGTTCCGTCAATTAAAGTGATCTTATCTATTAAGATTATTTGCATGTTATAATTTCGCACGCATGCTCGATGTATGAATACACTAATGTTGACAATTATCGTACATTTTATTGTTATTTATATTAATGAGAAAAAAAAATGACTTAGAAGTCGACCACATACGTCGATACCTATATGTTTCTCAATAACTCTATGATGACCTTAAATGTAACGACCCGTTAAAGTTCGACTATTTGACAGAACGATCCATTTTCTACTTACAGAAGAGTTCCGACTCTTTTCACGATGTTCGACGGTTTGTATATACACAAGACCAACGTCGAAAAGCAATGAGAACATATTTTATGTGACAGAAATTCACGCTACATAATAAGTTTACATAATCAGATTTGAACATGTAATTCACATGTTACTTTATTTTAACGCATGTAAGTTCATTGGCACATCATTTATTCCATGGGCCATCACAACGCGTATACAATATGTACGTAATTCAAATACACTCGAACCAAGCCGTATCCTCGAAGCGGAAACACGACAAATATAATCGAAAGAACAGAAAATAAAAATAATATCAGTATTAATATTAAATGTAGCTGCGGAAATACAAATAACTTATAAAGGAATATCAGTAATTATATAAATTAGCATTTATCGTCAAAGTTATTCTATATTGTTTTAGAAGAAAACATATTGAATTATAATTTAAACTTCATAAAAATCCTTTATATTCCACGTCAGTATTTCATTTTATAACATACCTACATACTGTTTGTATGTATCAAATTACTGTGTATTAATTGCATATAATAAGACAATTGTAACTTAATTGAACTATGCAGATCAATAATGCTACAGATTCCTGAAACTATTCGATTAGACTGATATTGTATTCCAATTGCATGGTTAAAAATGACGAGGATTGTACGTGATTGTGAACAAAGAGAAATATTAATTTATATTTATTATTTAAAAATATTAATACTAAACTAATAAATAATAATATTGTAACGTAATATTTATAACATTGGACAAAAGGTCTTTATGTTTTTTTTAATTTTAATACAGTTTTATTTTGCAATTGTTGGATCGAATTTAATGATATTGCGCAATTAGGAATTTATTTAAATTACGTTAGACTAAATTTTTAACAAAATTAGTAAATTAAAATAAAGTTCACAAAATTTCTTCTAAATATAGTACAAATATTTTTACATACATACGGACACACACACACATGCGAGTTCCCATGCACGCACATACATGTGCGCTCATGTACGCACGCACGGAGACAAGTACAAACAAATCACAGATTCAGGCTTTGAGAATCTCAAATTGTGAAGATTCAAAATATTGAAAAATTAAGATCCATTATATTAACCTTCAAGGGAAGGGAATTATAAATAATAACAACAAAAGTGGGTATTTATGATATTTTAAACCTTGTTTAAGTTCAAGTTGAAGAGTGATTCTATTCGTCAATCAATATCAAACTCAATTTGTTTGTCATAAAGACCCATAATGGGTATTATATCGACTAAAGAAACTTCATTAAGCGTGGAGTAGACGAAAGCGTAGGATGTCAACATTTTGTAGTTACGCCGAAGCAATTATTTATAGTACGAGATACGGTATAAAAAATAAATACTTTCACCTATTATTCGATGATGGCAATGATTATATTATGTTAAATCATATGTACATTTATAAATCACAAGTGGTTTGTCTAGTTAAATCTCGGGCCAATACTGTTTCATAATATAAACTTCAAGTAACATTTTTGATCAACTTTCCTGATTTTTTACTAATGAAAATCATTTTTAAGTATTTCCATTTTTGCTCAATTTTTAAATGTTACAATTTAAGTAAATATTTTATTTGAGCATTAACAACATGCATGGAAATCCTGGATTCCTGGTAGCTTCATTTATGTAATAAAGGGAAATTTGGCAACCTGTTATTTCCAATTCCTCGTGTAATATTCTCCTGAATATTTTTCACCAAAGATATCGGGATAATTAATTAAAGTTTATATTTAACAATATGGGCGACTGATATCGCACGGCAACCCATTTTCAATTTATCAATGCAGATATTATTTAAGATATAATCATTGTCGTCATCGAATAATAGATTAGTCTCTATATATCTTAACCGTGTCCTAGACTATTATCCATAACCTTGAACGCTATACAATAACAATGTTTTAGACATTAGCGGTACAGTTTATATGACATAATACGGATGTTACGTCCAAAACACATTCGTTACTTCTTTGAAGTTCTATTCGGTTTTTCGAAAAATGTATTCAATATTTATTTCTTATACTTTACTATAATATTGATACATATTTTTATTCCTTATATACTAGACAACTAATAACACAACCCATGGTACTTCCGGCCGCGGAAAGTAATTAAATAATGTATTAGTAAGTTTCAACGTGATGCAATAAAATTGTCTAATACCGAAAAATTATATGGCGATATTTATTTGTATTAATACGTCAATAAAACGACAACGGATAGTTTGTATGAAGTTAATGGCTAAGAGTTTGCAATGGAAAACGAAAGTTTCGCAATTTTTATGGCGCTTCTAAATTAGAAAACAACGTTTAGGTCAATTTCGTGCGTCAATAAAATCCAGTCAGATATATTCAATGGAAATAAGGTCTCCGTTAAACGCTTATGTATTGTATTAGGAATATAGTTCTTTGAAATAAGCGACAACCTTAACATTTACTAGTTTCACATTGTAATAAAAAGTAAAGCGTTACACAAATAGCGATTAATTTGATAAAGTCCATTGTTGCGACAGAGTTGTGCAATTCAATCGAATCGACATCGAATGCGCCTGCGCAAGTCGTAATTGTTGGTGATTTAACACGAAGCTGTTGCACTGAGTGACGTAAATTTTGCAAATTCGTTTAATACCAGCTTAAAATATAACGTGTTTGATAATTATAAATATTCATATTTTTCTGAATCTACAGAACCATTAGGATAACATTGTAAATTTTCATTATTTTGAAATGTACTTATTTTATTTCACGTTATGTAATAATCTCAAACTAGTAGTTTATTATTTTTTCTCGTTAGTAATGAGTTGAAGCCGAAATTGTGTTAAAGGGTAAATTGCCTGTGTGCTGAAATATTCGGCAATCGTATACGCCGTCCGCCTGCCTGAAACCTGTCAATTCACGGCTTTGTTGCAGCTCTGGTTCCACGCTAGCATAGGGTAGGTATAGGCGCTTTTAAACTCGAACATTTAACAAAGATTTCCTATGTTGTATAACTCTACTCTACGTTCTCTGACGGAATTGTATAATTATAAGTTATTTATTTATAACTGATATTGATTAATGTACTCAATTAAACTTCAATGGACATTATTCTAAGTAACATTTACCTGAATGCTATTCGCTCAATGCAAGTATTTACAGTCTAAGAAGCTAATACAATAGAAATCAATTACGTAATTAATCAGCTAGCTTTGATGGCTTCCACGTAATTTTGTATTGATTCGACAACTGTCGAGCGATGTAAAATTAGAGTGATAAGTTAGTTGTCTCTTTTCTCTGCATATCATATCATGACACATTCAATTGTTTTTTTTTTAATTAAATTAAAATTCATTTAAAGGACTCATAATACTTATTTCATGATATTTAAATAATACAATTGAAGCCACAAACTATGACGCAATTAGAATAACAAATATGTTTAACAAAACAAAAAAATAAATGAAAAATAACCAATAAAATAGTAAATGACGAATACGTTACGGAAAATTTACTTAAATTTAAACAATTCATAAATATAGCTGCAATTTAAAGTTGACATAGAGAAAGCTAGGGATATGGACTAATTACTTTAATAGTTACTATAAATAGTTTTATAAATATTCGAAAGAGCAATTTTTGATTGACCGCTTGAGGGCAATAAGCAGTATTTTATATTCACCGTTAGAATTGTTGATGTCTTTATTGATTAAGTCCAGTTACTGTAAATGATCTCGATATATTTTATGACTATGAGCTGTGTCATAATGATAACTCTAAAGAATTCTGTAATTAGAACTTATAATATAACTCATGTAACAATTTATTTGTTATTTATTTACATAAGAATTGTTTACATTAAGGAATTAATTAAATACAATAAAATAACTATATAAATCACTAACTTCCATCGAATAGTAATTCCGATTTCCGTTGCTCTTGACGATAAATAAACCGTCAATGGAAGGAATAAGACGAGGCGTTATACTTTTGATAAAGGTTTTTGCAGCTTTGAATTGTCAACCATATTTTTTTCACTTTATCTATTTGTATTCCCAAATTTATTAATTATATTATTAAATAATAAAATGAATGAATTCGGGAATAACCGTAATTTATTAGTAGCACGTGTATCAGTGACGTTGCATAAACAAATCAGGAAACCTCGCCACTGAGAGCCGATAGACGCAATGTACACGCTCAACTATGCAATTTACCAGAAGCTCGGGATAAACCAATGGAGTGCACTTTGAATACTCAAGATGTCATCGATCAAATATATGTACAAATTTGTTTCGTAAGACACAATTTTGTATTATTTTATTACGATAAATTCAAGTTTTTTTTAATGGTTCCAATGTAGATAAGTTTTTGTAAACAACAAATCTAGTTAAAAATAAGACATTACTAAAATTATTTAAATTATTTTATATCACTATGTACGCAATTAAATTGAATTCTTTTATAGCTATGAGTACATTCAAATTCGTCTTAATAATGACTCATATTTTTAAAATGAAATATACATTAAATGATAATTTGGTGATCGACTCTATCACTTGTATTATGAAAGTGCAAAAATCCTTACAAAACTGCATTACACACAATAATAGCCTGTTAATGTCCCACTGCTGGGCTAAGGCCTCCTCTCGCTTTGAGGAGAAGGTTTGGACAATATTCCACGACGCTGCTCCAATGCGGGTTGGCGGATACACATGTGGCAGAATTTCGTTGATATTAGACACATTCAGGTTTCCTCATGATGTTTTATTTCACCGCCGAGCACGAGATGAATTATAAATACAAATGAAGCACAAGAAAATTCAGTGGTGCTTGCCAGGGTTTGAACCCGTAATCATCAGTTAAGATGCACGCGTTCTAACCACTGGGCCATCTCGGCTCTTTTTACACAGAACTGCATATCTCGCTTCATTAATTTAATTTGCTTTGATATCATTATCCGTAGATAGGAATGTGTTTGAAATCTAGTCTGTAAACTTGAACTTTCTAATACAACAAACTAGTATGAGTTGATGGAAAATGACACTAACTTAATATTAGAAATGAAAGGGACACCCGGGACACAAACACTCGGAGATGAAAGCTTAAAGAGCTTCCGACAAACTTTGTAATCCCGGATTCTTTACTCTGTGTAACTGCAGTTCATTATTATTGTAAATTCCAATCGATAGAATACGTAATGAAATCCATTATATTATTCTTAGAAGATTTATTATTTTACTTATAACTTCAATGAAAATTATAAAATATATAAACAAAATAAAGGACTCATAAACTGGAAACAGTAAAAAAAATATATACGGCATAAAAATAAAATAACGGATAAACTCATTATGAGCACGGTTAATAGTTTCAAAATTCTATAAAACCGATTTAATTGTAATTTGGTACCAATATTAATTACTTGTAACCTGTCGAGCGTGTAACGCAAATAAATACATGGACAGCCATTTGTAATATTGAAAAGAAATAATGTTGCAAGCTGTATCGTGGACAGTCCATCGTTCATCATTATTTATAATTTTATCATAAATGTTTTATAAGATAATAATTTTAAATATATTTATCTCCGAAACTACTCAGTCAAAATAGCTGTAATGTTTATTAATTTTAATGATTTTTTAAATCGCGAGCATGACTGCAAACATGGGATTGTCGTACTTTATTTATTATAAATATAAATGTAAATAAAACTTACGAAAGGTGTGGCGAATATTGATTTAAAGTGAAGAAGGCTACTCCCGACGTGAACATCTATGTACTTGTAAATACGCCGGACGTAAATACACATTAAGAATAAGTGCAATTTCGTTATCGCTGTCCATGTGCAACCCGTCAATTTTGGAAGTATAAAGGTCAGACAGGTCTATACAGGCGCAGACAGTATAGCAACCGCACTCCAAGCAAATATTGGTTTCTATGATTGAAGTTGCAATTTAACGAAACAAAAGCACATCGCCGCATATTAGTACTGCAGAGATGGCTTTAGATCGAACTCCGTCTCCGTATATAACGGCTATGATACCTTCTCAATTATATTCCGATCCATTTTGACTATTCCTTGTAACTTAATCGTAACCGATGGACAATCCTACTTATTTATATCGGCTACGATACGACTACGATTCGATTACGATAAAAGGACAATTTGTTAGTGGAATTTCTAGTTAAATAACTATAAACTGTATAATTTCTTGCGTTGCTGCAGTATAAGATGAACTGTAACAGCAGAAGAGAACCGGGCCGCGCCGTTCTGCCGCGCCGCACTGTCGCCTAGCCGTGCGCGCCGTACGATGTTGAAGGATTTGCGACAAAATCTCAAGCTTTCGTCTAAAAATTTATGGTTATCTCCTGGTCTTGTAAAGTCCTGTCCTCTGTGTGTGACGATAATTAATCAGCATGTCTTCATAGTTCACATCCAATTTGTATAATTTAACATGTATGATTTATTTAACAAACAACAACCTTGTAAACAAGTGTTATTCTTACTACGTACAAAAGAAAGTATTTCTTTATGAACGGTACCTGATCCAGAATAAAGATTTTGTAGTAAATTGAAATCTACGCAGGCAAATAGACTAGTTTAATTATAGTTAAGTTAGGATTCTGAAGTCTGTGCTCTTGAACGTGTAATTACATGTTCGTTTGCAGAATTTTGAACTAATACGTATTAAAATTTGTGTATAAAAGTTTTAAGTTTAGATGTTAATATCAAAATTATTGTTACATAAATTTAAAAATATTTTTTTTTGATATTGTTTAATGATCATTCATTAAACAAAGTTGGGCTTAAAAATATAAATAGAATATATATCTTATATCTACTAATTTAGTTATAATGGTATGATTGAAATATCAATGTACATTAATTAGTTATTTATGGTATTGAAAATGAATATTTCGGCTCTACGACGATATCATGATTTTATTATTAATAATTTTCTGATTACCAGTGTAATGGAAATTAAATTTGTATGTTTGACTCAGTAAAACATAACAATTTGTGGATATCCTGTAATTAAATTAATTATAAGCAGAATTAGTTTAGCAGTACAAAGTAGGATGCAGGTTGACGGAATATTATTAGTTAAGGTAGACGAAATAGATTCAAGCGAATTGACATTTTAGTCCGTTTTAGTTTTTTTATTTATAAAAAAAATCTATAATATGTTTAATACGTGAAGATATAAAAGAAGTATATAGCAACGCACTTACAAGGGAATAAATACCGCCGGTGGAGAGTGGGGACGATGACACAGGAGTGCATGTCGTTTAAAATTTCAAATATATCAATATCGTCTGAATGTAACTATGATTTTATTTGTCGAGGTAACCAGAGCTTTAGAAATATGTAATAATTTTGCCTTTTAGCATTCTGTCTGTCAAATGATTGAGAATTGTGCAATTCCATTTCCATTTTTTTTCGCAAAAATGTTTCTATTTAAAAAGTTTCAGTATGGATTTACTGACCGTACGAAATGGAAAAAAAAAGACTGACCACGACTACATTTTTATAACTAATGGTTACTACAATATGGCTACTATTAATATAAAAATCAATATAAAACATACTTAGAGTAAGTAATAATATAAATAAATATATTTTATTAAAGTACGTTTTATGTAGAACAAGCTAATTGCCAACGACCGTTGCTGTAGTTTTTTTTTATATATTTTATTTGGTATCTAGATTATTAGCTTGCTATGAATTGATATCGATGACAAAAACCTTTACGAAATTACTAACAAAACAACAAACGCATGTCCTTATGACTTAATCGTCAAAGTCCTTTGTGTTCATTGGATTATACATAAATGTAGTATATTTGATTTTAATTATTTGGATAATTGTAGCAAAACGTTAACATCTAATTGTAAGCTTACTGACATGTACCGTGACATGTATACGTAATGAATTATCGATGAATATCAAAAGCTCGAATATATTGTTGTCAATTTCGTTCCATAAACCAAATATAATACAAATGATATGATATATGTAATATGCTTAATAACACGAACAGAAAACTCGAGGTTATCACCTTTCATATATTCGAATGAACATACAAAGTTTCATACAATCATACCGAATTATTTTATTTCCAACCAATATTATGGAGTGCTGAGAATTACAATTTTTGGTTTATAAAAAATTAAAAGTTAGACATCACAAATACCGTTTTGAATAAAATAATTTAATATTTCAGAGAGGATTACTATTTGTTTGTTCAACGGGTTCCCGTAAAAGCTTTCTCTCAATTGACATAGGTTTTCCACGTATTTACATAGCTGATTCATGAGTACATACTGCATAGTATGTGTATCTAAGTTAATTTGCAGTTAAACATTACATGCAGTAAAAGTGCAGAAATATTTCAAAACATACCATTTAATTCAATTAAAATTCAATTTATCTAGACCGTTCAATCTTGGCTTTCATACTAAAAAGTATCGCTAGTTTTATTTCTATATCTCTAATAACTCTCAGTAAATTCCCTTTTAAGATACATCGTTTTTCAGATCTATAGAGGAAGGTACTAATTTGGCAAGTTTTATAGATAACATTTTAATAAGAACAACCTTACAAAATTGTTTGCTCCCCAGACGGACAAGTCAACGGTATTTTTGAAAGTCGATAACTAAAAAAAAATTACAAAATGCCTATTCTCTCCTTTCATTGGCCTCAGGTTTTTTATAATGTTTCGCGAAATAGCAAATACTACGAATTTAGCAACATTGTCATGACGCTTGAAAAAAATATTGCATGGTCTAGGATGTCTATAATAATATGGTTAAGTTAGAGCATTATTTAAAAAAAAAAGATGTAATCGTGTTGAACATTATATGTATGCGATTTATAGTTAAATATTTTATTTATTTATTTCTAATTTTTAACAGTTTTAATACGTCGTGTAATTGGAAAATATATCTATTATTGTGTCTCATTTAATAATAATAAATGAATTAAATATTGTTTTGATTATTCTTTGATATATTTGCAAACTTTCAAAATTGATCGACGTTTGGTGTTAAAATCGATGTTATAGATTTTTGTACATAGTTAGTTACTTATATTAGACTTTAATTACATAATGCTAAAGCGAAAAAAAAAACTAATCTTAGTAAATAAGTAACAAATTAAGACTCCTTATATCATATATGTCATATATATAATTAAAAAAATTAAATGGTGTTCTGAATTGTACGGTCTAATTGTAGGAGGAATGAAGACAAATAAACTTCAAGAAGATTACGAAGATTTACGTGTTCCATGCGATTTGCTAATAGCTCATCTACATTGTGCACTACTAACTTTACATAATTAATTTAATTATCAAAAAACACTATTGCAACTAACCAATGATATCCACTTTATTCAACCTCTCGACCAATGATATCGCGACAATTCTATGTCAAATCTTGTTTATTTGTCTTTTGTCCTCTTGTGGTAGGAAATTGGAATAGAACTCATCATGTGATTAACTATTTTTTTTTTTAATTCAAGCTAACCGTTATACCTTCAGCCGTGCTGGTTTCTAGTATGATATATATTGACATAATTATAAGAGGCGCTAATTTAAATTTATTCACATTGAGCGAGCAATATTTACATAATTATTATCAAATTTATGGACGTACCATACCTCAAATGTTGCCATTATCCATACATTAACCGAATATTTGGCGTTTACGAAAATACATTATTTCTAATAAGGGAGTATACTTTATTAAAAAAAAAATGAGGTTTCGTGTTTATATAATTGTATCGAATATTTTTTCTTAAGAAGTTAATTAATATTCTAGAATATTAATGTTAGTTATTTTTTACACTCCTATAATTGTCACTGAGTAGAAATTCGGATGGACATAAAATTAGCGATTCCCTTTCATGCAGTGAAGCGTGGAATATTTCACAAAAACGAATTGTTAGGGTCACTTGTCACTTGTTCAACACATGTTGCGGAAAGTAGTCGACTGGGCGACCTTCGCTCACTAACCACGGCCGCCGAGCTGATATATTTCAAACTTATAAGTTGCTGAGATTACGTGGGACTTGATATTAATATACAATAATAAGGTTGTAATTAATCTGAGAAATCTTGTCATATTTAAAAGAAACTCGTTGGATATTTAAATTTTCAATATATATCAGTACCTAAGTTCTTTTAACTTAGGAGTAGCACCTTCTTAATGTTAGTAACGAAATCACGATTCAAAGTTTTGTACTTGACGAACATAGTTATTAAAACGTTGAATAGGCGTAAGATTTCTAGATTGACT
Organism: Vanessa tameamea; assembly: GCF_037043105.1. Lineage (NCBI taxonomy): Eukaryota > Metazoa > Arthropoda > Insecta > Lepidoptera > Nymphalidae > Vanessa > Vanessa tameamea. The sequence continues at coordinate 5,397,829 of NC_087341.1, read as the reverse complement.
TATTATACGCGTTAATTTGACTCAGATAACTTGGTATATATTTTGAAAATGTCCGAATATGTTAACAAAAACTATAACAAAGACTATCGATCTAGAGTTCCACCCGTTAGTATGTACTCTTAATACATAGCAATAAAGGAAATGCAACTGTATTTATTCCTAGAAATGGCGAATGAATCTGCTGCTAGAGCGAAAACATAATATAATATAAAAACACTTCAGAATTGGATATTAAATTAAATGAAATATTTTATCATCAGTCCAAATAATAATATATCGCAGTGGTTCCGTGGCATGCTTTATATATTTTATCTAAAAAATTGTAATTAAATATTTGTAATTATGGAATGGATCTCAAGTTTTCCTCTGGTATCATTCTACCTCTCCAACTCCCAACTACCCCGCGTTCTAGGTGTGTCAAAACACGTACTCATATAAACATAAATCTTATAAAACATCGAAGACTTTGCAAGTTCAATGTGTTTTATTTGAAATAAGATTTTTGTTTTTTCCTTCACAATAGCCTGCAGATATCCTTACGATCGCCACTTAAAACTTTTAGCGTTCAATTTTGAACTTTAAAAAAAGGATACAAGCTTCTCGTTCGAGATGTTTTATTTAGAGCGAAAGGAGTCATTCGAATTTATATATTAATGTATTTTTAAAATTTAAATTATATTCAAACTTTGATTGCTATGAAGACTCATACATATACGATGTTACCAATGTTCTTTCAAATTAAATTGATTTCTTTAATATATAATTATATATGTAGTTAAAGTGCGACGTCTGCTCGAAATGCCTCATCTTTCTACCTCGTTCATTTATATTCCGTTGGTTTTCAATTTGAACTGGCAAGACAAACTCAATCGAAACTACTTACTTGCAAAAGTCACATTACATAAATTACGTTTTGATAGTTATTAAATAATTATTTGCGTAATAATATCGAACTGCAGTTTCAAGTGGCGCGCACTTGAAGTAATTTACTCTGTTCAACAAATTCGTATTTACTAGTAATATATTAATATATGAGTAGTAATATGCATTAATATGATTATAATAAAGCATTTAAATGCTTATGAAGTAGGAAAAGGAATTTAATTATTGAATTTTGTAGATCGTTTTATCAGTGAATCAACGAATTAACCCTGGAGTGAGTTAATGAAACGAGACCATCAGAAACACGACCTGTCAATATAAAGTACATATATTGGACTCTTTACGTTCCACGGGTTACTTGGTAGATAGATAGCTTATCATATGGAAAATATTGTAGAAAATTATGTAAAAAATTACGTACCGTTATATTATTATTAGCAGTAATGCATTTTAAAAATTCAATTTTAAAACGAAAACAAAGTATATAGGCAAGAAAGTGTATTGTGTATACTTTTAAAACTTATATTAAAAGATGTTTTAAATATCGGCTCGATGAATATCTATTATTTTTCAAAGCGAATTCGACATTGGATGTATGTCACAATCTGGTATCAAGCGTTATTAAATTCAAAATAACAGCAAATCTACCGCCAGAGAACGAGTAAAAGTTTGTTAACGATTCTATATAACGGTCTACTCGCATTTTGTGGCGCTTGCGCCGGCACGCTTGAATGAAGCTGCGGAAAATAATAACCTTGATTTGGAAATAAAAACATTAAAATATTATTGTTGACCCTGTTAGCACGACAGCTTTTTACTTAAGTTTTTTTTATTTATTACTAAGCAAAATAGAAAAATAATCACTAAGTAGTAATTATTTCTTATGCTTGCGATGTCTAATGTTTAAAATCTCATATATAAGGTACCTACATATTTCGCGCGTTCGTTAGCACAGCAAACACTTTTGACTCGAAACGACAAATACAAAATAGTATTCAAATTAATCAGGAAACTTAACCTTTAATGTTTCTTATCCGTCCAGTCTAAACATTTTAAAATTAAGTGAGTATTAAGCAAATATATGACACAACAACCTAAATAGCTAATTAAATGTATCTCACAAAGTAATGAATGTAAAAATCAAAATTACCGAAGTCGTCGAATAAATGCAATACGAAATAGTTTCAAAAACAGGTCCATGCGTGACGTCACCGTGTAGTCTCCGGCCCGCTGACCGGCTTTAGAGCTGACCAGTGACCACGGTGTCACAAAGTATCTGCACAATGTTACGAACGTCGTTCAGTAAAGTTTATATTAACGAAATTTTGTACTGTGCTAAAATGTTTCTAAATAACTTTATAAAGTTATATATAATACAGTATCATTGTCATGTAACTGAGATACGGTTGATTGTCTGCGGAATTGAGATGTACATCAATCTGTTGTTAATAACAATGCTAGAGATTGCCTCTGTTAAATGACATGCTTATAATGCTTATATTATATTATAAGCTACATTTAATGAGAAATAACGACTCTCATGTAATATTTTCGTCATTTTCATTTAACTCGATTTTCATATATTTATGCTCTTTACCAAAGAAATAAGGCATTAATATAATTTATAATTAACATCGGATAGGTGTGTCTTTTTAGAGATTTCTATTGGACTGGTCGGTCATTCACTAGAATCTATAATCAAGATGATTACATCCAACCGGCCGGTCTTTTATGCCCGAGGCCGGCTCCGAGCTTTCCCCAACATTAGTACGCAATCTTGCGAACAACTCACACGATGTTTGTTCTTACTTTAGTGTTTATTTGAACGTATCGGCCGCATCTTAATGTATGTGCAATATACACCGACTGTACACGAATAGCTTAAATTATAAATCGGAAGATTACAAAATATATTGTATAACTTTTTAAATTATAAATACTTTTTTGGTAGCCGCTTTTAATGAAAACTCATGGGTGAATGGGAGTTGTCACATTTTGTTGTGTAAACACATTAACTTTTAATATAGATACAGATTTTACATCATATTGATTTTGAAAATGTAAGTAACAAATATTTTTATATATTATTTATGTACTTAGTAATATTTATCAGGAAAAAAAATATATAAATTTTACTTGACATATAACATTTTTAATGCCAAATCTGGACAAAATCCGCTGCTCGTGTTGCGTATGTCACTCAATGGAAGTTGATCTTAGAAAATTTCATTTCGAGGAATTGATACAACAGATTAAGTAATTGAAAATATAGTGAACTTTCATAATATATTCAATGTCAGGTCCCCCTTTCTACCTACTGAGCATCATTTCAGTCCTCGATATCAATCGACCGCTAAAAATTTGATTGATTTTGTAGTTAATCACTAGGCTCTGCCCATCGCGGCCTCGCCTGCGGAAATTCAGTTTCTATTTTCCAGCGCGACAAGTTTGTTAATTCTAAATATATACGTATACATTTAGTTTCGTTGGGTGCTAATATTATATACTTTGAACGGATCGATTGGAAGGAGGATAATATGCTTATAAAACCCTTTAAATAACAAGACTAAGGTTTCCCAAATTTTAAATGTATGTGATATATGCCGATCGTTAACAGCCAGTCATTCGGGCTCTACCTTTTAAATGTACATAGATACCGGTAGTTTAGAGCAATCGAGAAGCGTAATTAACAGCATAGTTCATGTTACGCTGTATGGCACGTACATTTAATTGTACAGAAGTTACTAAATACCTAACTTACTAGACTGGCTTTTTGTAAAGTGTGAATATTTTTATAATATTTTCCTGGGTCCGATAAGCCACCTTATGATCGGATAATAAATAAAAATAATAATATTTTTATGTTCTTCGTAAATTATTATATAATTTAAATAATCAATACCGGTATATCCTTTTTTCAAATTAGATTGCATAAATGTTACTAAATTAAAACAAAAAATCAATTAAATATATTTTATAAAATATATTACAGATTATGTATTTACAAATAAATGTACGAAATGAGTACGAATCGTAAAGGGGACCCTTTACGATTCGCCATTAGGCTATATCGTTCAGTGGGGCAGAGGGCCGAGCCGGTTTCAAACACATACAAAGAATACTCACACACGCACAGTAACAGGATAAGTGAAAGCATCACCGGCGGCGCGGCAGCGTGTTAGCCGGCTGTGTATCGTGGGCTCAAAACAATGTCATTAGTTTTTGCATAAAGAAAGTAAAGTTGTTGTTAATAAGGAATAAATCATTTACAATTCAATTATATTTACGTCTATTTTTATTACGATTTAAGCGGTTTTACACTTTTACAATTCAAACGGACAATTTTAAATCAAAACATGTTTCGTCGCGCCTTTAATTTCCGTTTTTAAAGGTGTCCGATGAGTTTCAAACATGGTAACGAAACGGGCTCACTCGTGTGACAATATCTTTAATATTACCAATTTTAGATATGAGAAAGTTTGTGTGTGTATATACGGATTGTAATAAAATTGTTATATAAGGTAATTATATACAGAAATAAGGACTTAAGGTACATACCATAGGTATTACACATATAATTTTAAATGTGTTTATTTTTCGCGTTTGCGCATGTTTTTACTTTTAAACAACATTATCGAATTTTAAGGATAACTGATGTATATAATATCGAATAACAACAATAATATATTATCTATAAAACTGATTCTAGTTGAATGATTTAATAATTATATTATAAACGAAACGTATAAAGTGTAAATATAATATAATACAGTAATTTAAGTATGTAAAATATTACCCAAATAAATAACCTAATCTAAACTGTTATTATAAATGCGAAAGTAACTCTGTCTGTTGCTTTCATGGCCATACTCCTGAACTGAATTTGATGAAATTTGGTATGAAGCAACTTAAAACTCCAAGGAATTACTTAGGCTTCTTGACGCCTAACATCTAACGACCGATACCTCAACACGAGCGAAGGTGTAAACAGCAATAATCTAACAATATATTTTCATAGTACATAATAAACGATCAGTCTACGTTTGAGGAACTCAACAATGGTTATATCAAACCGTAACGCTGTACTGTGTATCTTTAGTGATATTCCTGTTAGCATATTGCACGCTACTTATTATTATAACAAAATATATTTCTGAGAATATTCTTCATTACTTTATCTCTTACATAGAAAGATCTGACCTTTGAAGCTCTTTGCAAACGAACTACTTTAAAGTTTACCAAATATTTAACTTCTAATTTCAATAATAAAAATAATAGAGACGTTTACTTTACGTCAACTTAAATGAGTCAGTAATTTGTTACGGGTGTGGATTGCATCTAAACGGACTTATTTTAAGATAATATATCAACATTAATGCAAAGTCATTATAGGTACATACGCTTATAAACAGTTTGATATGTTTTGTAATGTGTAATTTTATTACTAAATGGGTTTTGTAATAATTGTTATTTAACGTAACTTTAAAAGCTTAAAGCGCAGATTAAGCTTTTAATTACATATATTGTTTTAATTTATTTAAAAGCGTTTGTTAATAGTGTTCTAAATAAAACTTTCGTAAACACTCAGTTTTTGTCATGTTAGGGTCGAAATCCCGCACTATAGTTTTTCACACAATAAAGGAAGGAGTTGCTTGCATTGTTCAACTCACCTTGAGCCAGAGCCGGCGCGAGGGCACCGCTCCAAATTACAAGGCACACACATAGAAACATTTTGCAATTGTCTCTTTCAATCATAAGCAAAAAATGTATTTTAATAACCTGACACTAATACATATTATTGTAACACACACGTTCACACACAAACGGAGAAATGTGATTCAGATTTAATATCTCGCGCGAAAGTAAAAGTTTCCCATTTGCTTTTCGTACGTGGAACGGCGCGCGAGTTCCGGGTCGTTTGCAAAACAACGTATCGGACATGCGCTCGAGGCGGACTGTCATGGTTGCCGCGCCCGCGGTTTGCCCCCACCGAGCACTCGCCTTTCACCGTTACAATTCGTAGCCCGAAAGACGGGCGTTGAGCAAGGCTATATGACGATTGACATTCAACAAAAACAGCGAGATTAACATACGGAAATAGCCTGTTAACATGACAATCGTAGTTAGAACAAGACGACTGACAGACATACCTTTATGGGGATTTAAAACTCTACCGAAAAATGTTTTATAATAAAAATAGGAAACAAAATGAGTATATACCTAATATATACTCGAATTTATATTAAATATTAAAACTGGTTTAGATTTATGAAATTTAATTTAATTAATTTTACGAACGTCGAATAGAGAGAACTATCAAATTATCAGCTCTATCAGATCCTCAATACATAATTTCATTAAACAAAAGTAAATAGTAAGTAAGAACACACTTTTTAATTATATTTGGAAATCAATTTTAATTTTATGATTTCTGTAATATCATACACGATTTATATTAAATATAAATAAATAAATAAATGCAAGAAATATATATCTTCGTAAATTGCATAAGCAAGTTAATGGAGTAAAATACCACAGGGAAATACAAGGAACAGTCTTCAGTACTTACTAGTGATACCGTGCGTTACAGAATAAATACATAAGTAATAAATAAAGACTCTTAATATAAATATGCACACAAAACTAAAACATAATATAAATCTAATAACAAATATATTTACTGGCACGAATATGTAAGGACAAGTTCAAGTTAATTGGACTGCCTCGTCTAGTGGCTATATGTAAGGCAGAAATAACAGATCCCGAGATTTTGGGTCCAAATCCAATGTCTAGCCGATAAAATGATATTGGTTATTTCCGAAAAACCCAATTTGGTTGAAAAAATTTCAGTATCAGCTTGAAGTCTGGAACATCAAAGTGTGAACACTCCCATGCCTAAACTATTTCCGGTCGTGTTGGAATTTTCACCCATCGGATGATAAAAGTGAGGGAATAGAGTGTGCACCTGTGTTTCCGCACACACTTGTGCACTTTAATATATCCTGTGTAGATGCCTGGTTTCCCTTGAGATTGGCAGCCGTGGTCTAAATAGGTCGACATCATCATAACCTTTTTTATGGTGGTAAGTGGTTACCACCGCTCATAGAAATGGCACTGTAAGAAATATTATCCATTTCTCACATTGCTTATGCGCCAACAACCTTAGGAACTAAAATATTATGTCCCTTGTGTCTGTAGTTATACTGGCTCACTCACCCTTCAAACCGGAACACAACAATATCTTGCACAAAGCCCTACCACCAAGTAAAAACTAAAGTATAATAGATTTAGAGATGAGGGCTGATTTCATTGGATACAGTTCGATACACACATTGGATTTGATAACCTTCGAGACAAGAGCGTACTCCTTCCTGAAAGGCCGGCAACTTGCAAGCCCCTCGGTGTTGCAGATGTCCATGGGCGGTGGTAGTCACTTTCCATCAGGTGAGCCTCCTGCTCGTTTGCCAACTCTAACATAAAAAAAAATAAAAGCGTTGTTGTCAGTCTTTGTAAAATAAATCTTCAGGGCTAAAGTAATTTTACATCCTCTAACTTAACTTATACGTAATAAGATAAAACTTAAATTCTTTTAGGATTCCGTACCTCTAAACCAAAACAGCTACCGTTATAATATAATTTCTTTGTTCGTCTGTCCGTATGTCTGTCTGACAATATAGTGTGGTGGTACGAAACCCTCAGTGCGCCAATCAGAATCGGTCCGGTTTTCATCTAAAAATAAACCCCAGCGCAAAACTAATTACGCTATTTCCTGTTTAATCTGGTTAGTCTATGGTAACATCTTTAAGATAAACTAATAAAAAGCAAATATCTCATTATGAACAGCACGTTGTATTTAATAACATTTTGACATCAATATTCCTAACTCACATTTAAATGCGAATGTGAGTTTGATTGTCATTATAAAACTTGCTTATAGATTGTTAGGATACCTAACAACTGTCTTTGTCCCTTGAGACCCCAGTCACCGGCGAACCCGCGGATGAAAGTTAATCACTACATAGTATAAAACAAAGTCACTTCCCGCTGTCTGTCTGTCCTTAAGTATGCTTAGATCTTTAAAACTACCCCGTTGGGTAAAAAGACCGCATCAAAATCAACGTTTTTTTTAATAGATAGAATGATTCAAGAGGAAGGTTTATGTATAATTACATGAATAGTAGAAATAAGGTAATTTTAGAAAGACACTGATAATTCTAGAGGTTTCTAACGTGATATCGTAAATAAACACATTTTTTGCACTTATATTGTGAACGCAGGCTAAACTCTACGAGATAGATCAAAATAATGTACTACAGTATTGTACACCTTAAAAAGGAATACAAAAATCTATCTCTTATGGATACCAAACAATAACTTTTTTATCCTTTTTACGAGAAATAATGGCTCATTTACGAAGCAATACAGCATTAATCCTTATCCAATTAAGTACCTTAAATATATAATGTGTGCATTTAATATAGATCAATATGGCCTTTTACATCATGTAATTTAAATGAATGTTTTTAAAGATGTTACGGATTTAAAATGCAGGGACATAGCGGTTTGTTTTTTTTTATCTAATGACAAAAAAGCTGTGAACGTTGTATATAAAGACATTCTGTAGTTTATTTACTATCATCATCGCACCCGTGCGAAACCGGGGTGGGCATCAAGTATTATATAAAAGAAAACATACTAAATTGAGACGAAAAAAGTGTTACACTTTTTCGTATATAAAATAACAATATTAAAAAAATATGGTCCCTGGGGCCGGATAAAAAACATATATCTATACTTAATTTCTGTGGACAGGTTCTGAAATAGCCAATGTCAAAGATTAAAACATAATCCACGTTTTGTCGTATGTCAAATCATTTGAAAAGTAATAAATTTATTTGTGCTAAATCGGCGTTAGTTTAACATTACTAATACGAACAATGTTACGCAAAAAGGCATAAAATTAAATATTCATTTTTGTACATAATTTAGATTTAGACAAATGGTTACTTTTATCTATAGTTATTTCAAAACAAATTAATATTTTTTATATTCATTCAGCATTGACAGTTCTAGAACAAAAGCTAATAGAGTATAAACCAAGTATATACACTCCACTTCATATCCAAATATGCTAGTCTTTGCTTCATTGACAAGTTAGGTAAGCGAGATACGAAATATAAACATCGCACGTTGAATTTGCAGCAGAATAGTATTCCCATCATATCGTATCGTATTTTGTGTATTTCGGACGTAGATATTATCGAACGTTTATTTCATTAAATGTTAAAATCAAACCTATGTATTGTGATTTATATATATATAGATTTGAAATCTGAGAAATGTAGTGATATTAAATTTTTTTTTTGATAATCAAAACTGATTTCTTAAATAGTAAATCCGAAAACTTCTGCTCAAATGGATTTGCAATAAATTATTGTTAGGGTTCCGTACCTCTAAAGGAAAAAAAGGGACCCTTATAAGATCACTTTGTTGTCCGTCCGTCTGTCTGTAAATGACGTCAAGACCCTTTTCTCAGGAAAACTATAAAGTTTAAATAAATACCAAATACTCAAGTCTGCGGTCCCTTCGAGCTGTAAAAATATCAAACCTCTAAATCAACGAAATCAAAAGATATGGCCATTCATTTCGCAGTTCCCATACATTCTCAAAAAGGAAATCTAAACCTATAAGGTACTTTTCATTGACCTAGAATCATGAAAAACGGCAAAAAGCAATACTTAGCATGATGTATGTATAGGAAAAAATAAGAAAACCGTAAATTTGTTTTAACATCAGCGTCTGTTTGACTGTCTGTCTGGTGGTACGGAATTCACTGTGCGCAATCGGAATCGCACTTGTCCGATTTTTTGTTAATATATTATTTTATATCTATTAAGTAAGGAATAAGGAATTTAAAAACTCACATAAGTTTGTAGATATTCTTGCATGCAATTTATTATCTGTAAGAATATCTAATAGAGCTAATAATTCAAAATAAATCTACATTAGTCAATAGAATAAATATTTTTATTCATATTATCCTTACTTATCTTTTATCAAATGAGATAGATATTACTCTAGACGCTAAAAATAATTCAAACGAGTTTTCTGTTTTCCTCAAAGCTAACTATGCACGAGTTGATTAATATTTTGATTACATTTTATATTTACAGTAGTTGTAAAATTAAAATCGTTTACTTTGAACCTTGAGCTATACAAATTTTAAATCTAATAAATATCTAAGGGAAGATGCAAATCGTGAAAACTCCTAACCTTATCAAATGAGATTACTAGTAATATTCGAAAACGTAAATTCAAGCTTTTTTTCTTCAAAAAACTCTTTGGCATTCTTATGCTTAAGAGCACAGTTGAACTATTAGAAATCAGGTGAAATCTTTGAGATTAAAAGTTCTATTGAAAGAAATTTGCCTAGAATTCCCGCCGCAGTCCCTCTATTAAATCAAACGATGCAATTTTTAGCGCCATAATCGAAAGAGCCGAGATGGCCCAGTGGTTAGAACGCGTGCATCTTAACCGATGCTTTCGGGTTCAAACCCAGGCAGGCACCACTGAATTTTTATGTGCTTAATTTGAAGGCGGTGAAGGAAAAATATCGTGAGGAAACCTGCATGTGTCTAATTTCAACGAAATTCTGCCACATGTGTATTCCACCAACCCGCATTGGAGCAGCGTGGTGGAATATGCTCCATACCTTCTCCTCAACGGGAGAGGAGGCCTTAGCCCAGCAGTGGGAAATGTACAGGCTGATTATGTTATGTTTATGTATCGAAATAAAATTATTGTATCGCTGGAATTTCAAATACCTGTGTTGTAGTACTTCTTAATCAATCAAATGAGTAAGACCTCAGAGCTTATCAAGCCAAATTTACTTTTAATATTCGTTTAACTGAAATTAGGACATAACGGTATAAATATTAAAATCAATTTTTCTAGGTCTAACCAGCCTATAAAGATTACGGACTTTGGTTATACGACTGTCTGATCGGCAGCTTAAAAAATTAAAGTACTTAAATAGCCTAGAAAATTAGAATACCGATACCAGATAGTTGATGGGCGAGTTGAGTTCTTGCCTGGAGTCCGCATCTAATTAAACAAATGAAACACAAATAAATGTTGGTGTTCAAATAATAATAGCAAATGAGCAAATGAGCAGATAGTTCAGGAGATGTCGTGGTACACTGTGGTAAAAAGGAAAAGCAGACTTCCTTCCTGATGTTACAACGGCCACGGTTGCGCCTACGGTGCGTAAGGCAACGTCGTCACGGCCAAGCCTAAGTTAGTCGCTCCTTGTACAGCTGCAGTGGTGTTAACATTTCAATCGGAAGCGGAGCAGAAAGGCATCACGTATGCTTAGGTCTTAGCGCGTGCTGAGCAGGGCGTGAAACTCTAAGACCTCAGAATCAATGGTGGGCTCAAAGACGCAGGTACTTACCGGACCCGGATGCTTCGGCAAGTACCTGCACGGTGTAGGATAACTGCGCGGTGGGAGGTGTCACCCTCCTATCAAGAGCGTGGTGCGCCAGTGGACACTGCGTATCACATTCTGACTGAGTGTGCTGCTAGGGGGCCCCAGAGGCATTCCCTAGCGGTGACTATGGGCGGAGACCTCTCGTTGCCGAGCGTCATCAACGCTATGATCGGGAGCGAGGTGTGCTGGTCGGAAATACGCTTCTTCTGGGAAATCGTCATGACGCAGCGAAATGGGAGCTGTTGCAGACCCAATCTGCCGAAGAAGACCGGGGAGGAGGTAACAACGTTACGCCCACTTTCTCCTCCCGCCTCATTAAGGGTCGCAGGGATTAGGGGAGTTCTCAGTACCCCGGGAATCCACCTTAAATTGGAGGCCGGCATAAGCGGGCCGACCGTCAGGGCGTAACGGTAGCATGCGACAGCGATGTACACCTGTACCGCTGGTTTTTCAGTGGGTATTTCGGTGTACTAAAGTCGTCCTGGGCACCGGCGAGTAGCGTGAAACGCGTATGCGTTTTTCCAGCGAGAAAAAATAAAAATTATCTGATTTATTTTATTTCAAAGGATTAAAATTTAGATTGAACGAGGAAATGCTAATTGGGCTCTTGTTACAACGAGGTCTTAATTGGTAATATTATTATTTTTAAAATGTTTAATACACTTGCCTAAAATTAAAGTCGTTTCATAAAATTAAAAGACATTGTAATTTTAATGGGTCTGTATTAATTACTTAAATATGAAAACGTTATGAATTTTTTTAAAAAAATAACTGTTATCTTCTGAAATAAATTGCTGAAATAATAATATTCAATATAAGTAGCAGACGTGAATGATTTAAGCAATTTTGCACGTTGTTATCAAATAGTTACGGTGGTATTTACCGTTATACTCTCGTTGCCTAGGTCTCGATCGATTGCGTTCATTTTCCAGTTCCTGTTACACTTGATAAATCAATATCCCCTCGCTGTAAACATGGAGGCGGAAACACGCCACCCCATGTGGCGTTTAATTGATCAATTAGTTTCTACATGAGGAGAGTATTAGACAATATACGTTTTCTTTTTATTTAGAAATATATCATCGTGAAAATTATTGCACCATTAAAATTTTGAAACGTCTACCAAATAATACGATATGAGAACACTGATTTTTTTTGTAAACGGATATTTCCGAATTTGATAACTGTGAGAGAGCAATTTCTGTAAAAATTATGTATTTTTCTTTTGTTCCATTTGAAATCTTAAATATTTATCAATTATTCATTTATAATATTCAAATAATCGAACTAAAAATAAAAAAAAGTAATTATTAATATAATTATTATAATGTAGTTATAATTATTAAATTAAATTATATTATTATTATGTTATTCAATTGTCAGAGATATTATATCTGCCCCAGAAAAAATAGATAACCATCTAGACAACTACAAAAGAAACCAGAAATTGCTTTTATACTAGTAGTAATCGAAACCGTTTATAAATAAATATTTAATGTAAACAGAAGTCGCAAATCATGTCCAATTACATGATTAATTGGAATAGTAAGTAAGCAAGTATAGCTCTTTCTTACATGCTCTCTATAACATAACATGATGACGAATATGATGTCGTTCTGACGGCGTCCGGCGGTCAATCTCAAGGAAAACTAGCCAAGTACACAGAACATATTGTGCACAAGTGTATTCGCAAACACACGCACACTGTCTACTCCCTCACTCTTATCTTACGATGGGATGACACGACCGGAAAAGTTTGCAAGTTGAAAAGTGAAAAGCTTTGCGTGCTTTCCGACGCCCGAAAGCGTAAATACTTCCGACTAATATGAAATAGTCTAAACAAACCTTAGATTTTCGTAGTCCATATAATTTGTTATTAACTCAGAACAATTTTTGATTGACCACCACACCACTTAACTACTTATATCCACTTTAATTTTCACTTCCAAAGTTCCGACGACAGCTTAAAATAATAGGTATATCTATCTATCTATATATCATGAATATCGTTGTGAAATTTTGTTTATTTGCGTTTGTGTATTGTCCGTTGCGGTTGGAATATACTATATATACAATAAAGGTTTTCTGGTTGACTGTCTTCAGGTGCAATCCAACAGGCTCAAGCTCAGCAAATTCGGAGTAAAATGATGATAAAGACCTTAAGGCTAATATTATATTATCATAAACTGCAATAATAGCAGTTACGAATATTAATAAACAAAATAATATAAAAATATAGATGTAGATGTTCTATTAATATAATAAGAGCATAATATTTTAAATAATTATTATCATATGAAGATAAAAACAAAAGGAGAGATCCATCTGGATGTTGTCCTCTGAATAATTTGGTCGTTCAAGAGTCAATGAGTACGAGTTTGATGAAAATGTACCGGAACCGAAGCGTAGCCGTCATATTTCAGGGTGCATGCAACAAACCTGGACGCCTCCTCGATGGTGGTTAAGTCTTGAACCATCTGTTGTCATCATGTACAGCTTCCCCACCCCCCTCCCCAAATCATACACCAAAATTGACGAACACTTTAAAAGTAACCTATTAAAGCTATGAACTTATAATATTATTTTCCACGACAAATTTATGCAAGAAAATTAAATTAAATAAATTCGAACCCCGCAAGATCGTTGACTGCGAACGCGCTTAGAACAATTAAGCAGATATTAACCGGTGTCCGTAATACACGAACGGAGAACGAGTATCATGGTTTGAGTAGCATCCTTAAATGAGTGAGAAAAATAAACATTCCGGCTGGCTGGCTGAGATGGAACGCCTGTCGAAGTCATAATAAACTACAAAAGAAAATTTGTTATAATAATATTAACTGTTGCCATGCATGCATGTCGGTTTCTTTACGTTCGAATCTTTCACATTACTCTACTTTTATTGCAAACAAATTGTTAAAATTTAAACGGTTAGGCTATGATGAAGGTTTCGCAAATTATAATCATTTCAAAATGCTAAATATCAAAAAGATGTCAAAAATAACACTTAAATTTATTAAACTAAAATACATTCGCATTGCGATAACTGTATTTTCTATTTAAAAACTATTAGTAGTAACTATATTTAAATAAAAAAGGAAAGTATTGCTTAGTTTCAGTTGTTTTTTTTTTCCATATTCAACAGCTTAGAATTTTATCAAGTAAGCATTCATGTAATATATTATGAAATAATCTTAGAATACTTTCATATTTTTTTTAGGTTTTTTTTTAATTGACTTGTACCAAGTTTTTAAGCTGAAAAGTGAAATAAGTGTTCAAAATAATAATTGAATTCGACCTCAAGCTTTACTAGATAACATATTATGTTAATTAAATATGTTTTTTATATAGATAAACGAAGGTTAGAACGTGACAGACATATTTATAAGCAAATAGCAAGAGTAAAAATAAGTTGTAATATATACCTATATACCTATATGTACATACATGAAATTTAAATTTAACAAAATGTCACTTGCTATATAAAAATTATGTACCAGCAAGTCTGAAATGTTTTGTGTATACAATACAAAGGGAACTTTCTAACAGTAGAAGGTTAAAAAAGCTCACTATCGCTGTAATTAATTATCTTATAAGCTTGTTATGAGAACAAACAAACATCCCACACTATCTATAGACCAGGTTTTCCATTGCAGTATTCAATCCACGTATTGGATGTTATATCGGACGCATGTTAAACAACTTCGATGGACCCTAGATTGGGAGCGCATTGACAGTTTCTAGGGCCAAAATACAAAGCTAGTATTGAATTGGAGAAAATAAAACGATATGTTTGCTGGCACATCTAATTTGAACTTTATTTATTTTAAACATTTATTTCTACACAGACAATAATGAAGATAGTAAAATGAAAGCGATTTAAGCATTAACATTTTTAACTGTTTAGTTAATTTATTAAATACAATGTTCTCGCCCAGAACACAAAACGAATAAATCTCGACAACTCAACAACTATAAGTACACAAGTTTAATTAAGTTAAATACAATGCGCTTTTAAAATTCATACATCATCATCATCATCCTCCTGCCCTTATCCCAATTATACTTGGGGTCGGCGCAGCATGTCTTCTTTTAAAAAAACAAGCTTTTAAAATGTATACATGGAAATAAAATTAAAATTATATTTTAATTGTAATAAATAAATAATTAAAAAAAAAATCATCGTATTAACTAAATCACTGTGCGTTTCAGGCGAGTCTATCGTTTAAAATATTACCTTATTATTAAAACACATATTAAAACACCTATGTCTTATTTAAATACATCGATAATTTTAAATATAAACATCTAAAGATACGATAGATAAGTTCAGCCAAGGAATATCTAAGATAAAGACAAAATTTTGTGTGTATCTAATTCGTTTGTAATCAATGGTCCAGATTGGGAAATTTTTAATTGTATATTCATTGTCCGGAACAGTCTTCTTTAGATATAATAAATAGATAAGGTATAATATTTTACAGTAAAGCAAGCGCTTATTTAATTAAATTTATAAGTTAAATAAATGCATTAAATGCAGACATGAACATTTATCTAAATTTTCTATTGACAACAACAACTTGAGTTCACTATTAATATATACATACATATATAACTTTACACTCACAGCACATACATTTTCTATTCCAAAGAAACGGTCAATGTTATAAAGATTATGTTTTATTTTTTTAATTTTTATGAATTACAAACAAAAATCTAGTATTATTAAAATGTCAGCGAAATGCATTGTAAAAATATACAAATATCGGAATATAAAATATCAGTTCAGATCGATTTTAGTAAAAAATTAAATGTAGGTAGCAAAAATTTTCCAATGGACGGAAATGATGTGTGAAAAAGGAAAAAAAAAACGTTCATTATATTCTTACAGACATTGATTATATGTATACGTAGGTATATAAAAATACTCATTCGTTAAGGTACAACGCTCTCACTAATATATGTTCCATTACATAAATATACTCTCATTTCATTAAAGCACATGTATTCATTCTTATTACATAAACGCTAGGCAATGATTGTTACTAAATATTAAAGTTTACGATATATGTAAGTACTATATTCTACACAATAGTATGTGTCACCACTAGATCCAAGTACATAAATATTTCATATTATTTATAATTCAAAAATCCATATATGTATGTATGAAATACTACTGAATAAAAATAATAAAATTTTAACATTAAAAAAACAATGTTTTTCTTTGTTATAATTATTTCGGAGAATATAAGTGTCATATTATAGATTTGACAAAAACACGACGAACTTGAAATCGCCTCTTTATTACACAAATATAACATCATGTTTAGCTATGATGCATACGAGCCACATAACTCAATACTCGTAATCTCCGCGAGATACGTCCGGTCTATCCATCCCTGGCGTAATTGTGTTACATAGAATTTAAAAGGCGATACAATCGTGTTTCAAAATAAATATCAATTTTAATATATTATATACTTTAACACGACGACTGTGCGTGATTTCGTACATACAATTTCATTACTTCTAAAGCCACTTTAAATTTCATATATACACCTTTGTCGTATTGCCATTAATACGGACATTGTAAGGCGTCCTCTAAGGGCCACCGGTTGGTGCTGTGCAGTCTTGGTGGCGAGGGGTCGATGTGCTTCCGGTTCAGTTGCTCAGTGAGCTTTGGCCGGAACTCTACGTACCAGACACTGCTTATTGTTTCAACGCTCATTATTTAGTGATATCTTGAAATTTGTGATATTCGACAATTATTTGATGTTGTCGAAACTTTGTGTCATTTTGCAAAATACCCATCTACGTCCACGCTATGTCGTCCGAAAACTTAGACTATATATCTATTTTTGAACAAATATCCTACATATATATATAAAAATACTACATATATTTTATCAAATAGTAATTTTTACAAGGTATAGAATTATATAGAATATAGTTTAGATAAAGATAATTATTTTGTTTTGAAAATGGTTTTAAATTTTAAAATCTTTATATATAAACTTTGACACATTTATACAAAATATATTATTGTATAAGATTTCCAAACTCTTTCTTTACATTACCAATTCATCATCAAAAATACTGATACAATCTTTTAACAGTAATAAAGTACTTATATGCTTAAAATTCATTCGATCAGGTTATGAAATGGAAAAATTTCTAATCAATAATATGTATGTTAAATGCAATAATTTGATCTAAATATATATTAATTAAGAAGCAATTTTTTAAAAGAGAGCGTAATATTTCGAAAACTGACTGTCTTTTTTCATGTTATCCGAATGTAATCGAATATCTGCCATATATGATTTTATCGGTTGTCGTTTATTTCATAATTATACTGTGGATGTTTTTATGGCACTTACAATTCCTGAGTCTCCTGCCAGTAAGTAACGCGTGAGTGACTCATAGTGACGGCCTGATGCATAATATGGACCCTTACTTCGCCGATCGTAGATTTGTATTCGATTGCCCGCCTGGGCCGATTGGAAATCGAACTTGACAAGGAACTTTTGCAGCAGCAGTAATTAAAAAGATGCGCATACGCTCGACGAAAGTTCATATTGAATATACCGTAAATGGAGCTGGTTAACGCGGAGCGGAACAAGCCAATGGCCATCATGTTGTAGTAAACAGCGTCGCTGGTGTTAGGGAATTCGTGAACGATTATGACGTAGGGAGTCCAAGCTATCATGAAGAATATATAAGCTGTTGTGTTAATTGATGTGGTTGAATATTCGCGGTCATAGAGGTGCGATCGTTTGTATTGTATTTGGGACCGAGCCCGCCGCTTAACTCGTATGGAGGATATAAAGAGAAACAACACAGTCAAGACGGCCGGCACTGCTTGGACAATAACCGTCGTGAAAATCCTGAAGTAGAAGTTGCCATAATGTTGCCGTTCACAGTAGTCATAGTCAAGGTCCATATAAACGCCGGCAGCACTGAGTCCCATATTCACGAAGAAGATTAATAAGCATACGACATCGATCCGCATAGACATGAACACAGCATATTCATCAGGCGTACGGCAAACTCTATAAAAATTTTCGACTGCTACGAACTAAAACAAAAATAAAATCATTATTTACTACAATATAGGAGATGAACATACGATCGTGTACACTAATTAAGAATATTTAGATGCGGTAGATTTTGTAACGTTTAATCATTGGGAATATAAGAGCCTATTCACATTATACTATTCTTACTCCTGTATAATAAATATAGCATTATTGTCTTACCGCGAAATAGATACCGTAGCAGTAGGTAGACGTTAAGCCAAGAAACTGTAGAGCCTTGCAGACTTGAATATTGTCCCACTGGCCAGAAAGTATGACGACTGCAGATACAGAAGTCACACCCGCGGTCATCACGAGGTCTGCCATACCGACGCATGCCAAATATACGTTTCCTAGGACAATTAATTTGATAAAACTACAAAAAAAAAAAATTGCAAGTCATATTAGAATCAAAAATATTATATCAATAAAATACTACTATAAATAATTAATTTATTACAATTAGTTCGCCATACAGTCAAATGGGGCACCTGTATGCGAGTGATCACCACCCATAAACACTGTAAGAAAAACTAACCCTTACATCGTAAATGAGCCATCGACCTTGAGAACTAAAATAAAATGACATACATTGTGCCTGTAGGCTCATTCATCCAAATATAGCTGTTTTAAATCAGTTATTAAATTGCAAATATTATATAATTAATATAATTTATAAGTTAAATATTGAGTTATAGACTACAGTATAAATGATGTAGAGGTGTAATAGATTTACATAATTCTCAAATAGCATAACAAAGCCAATTCAAAATCTACGAGATCAATTATCAATTAAAGTTTTTTCAAATTTTAGTGACATATCGAAAAGATAGGAAAGCTGTAATGTAACATTGATTGATATGGGTGTATTATTGAGCATACAAAGTTAAAGGGGATATAGAGCTCCTGATAGAGATTATGTATTTATCTGACTTTAACCAGAAGGGCTTTTTTAACTGAGCTGACTTTAATGCTTAATCAATTCATAAATTAAATCAAATCACTTTCATATAAACTTTTCCCCTATAAAACATTTGTATTTGTAACAAATACTTTGTGTTCTATCATTCCATACGTTTTTAATTCAGTCATTATAACGTTTCAATTAGTATATTATTTTGATAAGCGTCTGTTAGAACGGCTACAAAGTAAACATTTCTCTTTTATATATTGCGGACAATTAAAAAAAAAGCAAATATATGTTCTATTTGTTTCCCGTATGTACTAATTGCAAGTAATAAATGCTATAATAATTGATAAACATCCAAAGCTCTTGAATTCGCGGCGCTGTTTTTTTTCACGCCGCCGGCCGTTTGATTCTAATAGAATTAAGTGCAATTTTATGACCTTTTTAAAGGAAATGAAGCCGTCTAATGAAGCTATATTTTTAATTTGTAGTTCAAAGGAATTGAACATATATAAGCGATAAATTAAAAGCTATACTAGTTCTTAAAGTTCTTCCAAAATAAGGCATTACCGAGTATTTATAAATATGATAATTGTAAATTATAACAAAGCACCTTTAAATTACTTCGCATTGCCTTTTTGTCGCTTTGCTGACAGTTTAATTATTCACAAATTTCACAAAATCATTCTGTAATTATAGCACTATAAGCATAAAAAATCGCTTTGCATGTAATCCTTAAATTGTAAAAATATCATTGTTATTTACACTCGAGCTTCTACAATACTTACCAGCTTTCCTTAACGTGTGCTCTATGAAAAAGGAAGCGACGAAGAAACCGTTCATGGTGGATCCGAAACAGGAGCAGAAAAGCATAAGAAGAAGGCGGCTGATCTTGGGCCATTCATGGCTTAACGTCACCGGGGAGTATGCCCGGACCAGGGCTCCGCTTCCGTTAAAGCTTCCCACCCCAAGCATGGGGGGTATTGGATCTGTAGGCAAAGGAAAATCTCGTGCCTTAGTACAATTGAACATCGTTATTTGATTTTTTTATTTTCAATATTCAACACTTTTCAATCAAAAGTTGTCACTTTAGCTTTTACGTAAATTGTAATTGTAAATTAAAAAGTTCACTTTTTTGTGTGTTTTTTTTATTATTCTTTTCTTGTATTTATTTGTATTGTTTTAAAAAAACACAGTTTTTCACGAAGTTTTTCAGATTTTGCAATTTTCAATTTAAATTCTGTGTCATTATTTTTAAATTCTGTGACACCATTATTTTCAAACAATTACAATAATAGTCACAGTGAATTTCCTTTAATTTATAACACAATATTTAAAAAAACACAACCCGATACGTGTTCGCATTTACGGGTAAGCGCGCGGCTACCGTTGCACCGGACATCTTATGCACTGACTACGAGTGACTGCTGCGTTTTCGTAATGAATGGCGGTATGACTGAACTCCACGCTTTGGTTGAGCGCCGTGGCCGTGAACTTGTATTCATAATGTCCGTGTTTACACATGGGATACATAAAATCGGTTAAAATTTAACGTTTAAAAAGAATCCTTAAATATAGATATTACGGGCAAAGCATTTACTTTAAATAGTAAAATATGAAACGACGATTTTATTGAGTCACCTGGACTTTAAAGAAATTAATCACGAATATATATAATAAATTGGCAAATAAATAATGTTGTGATATGAGTTTGGTTAATAATTGAGGTTATAAACGTGAAAATAAAATACTTCGTGTTTACAGATAAAATGTGCGAATGTCTGGGAAAGCCAGGCCAGTCAATAAATTATATTATATTATTTTTTGTTAAGTATAAGGAATATAAATTTTCAGTTCCACTTTGCTCTGCGAAACTTGCAATAGAAAAATATTTGTGGCATTGTGGCGAGTAGTAATAAGAAAGATCTGTGCATAGGAATATTAAAAAAACTACAAATAATTATTTTTGCACACCCCCACAACACCACACCCATATTAATGAATGTCAATATTTTCCAATAATTTAGTATTTATTTTGAACTAGGTAGTACTTTTTACTTTTTTTACTTTTACTTTTGTGATATAAATAATTACGATATTAATTATAAAAGAGCGCTTATGTTATCTTATTTGTTTAGCTAAAATGGATAGTTTGTGGTTGAATAATTTTATAAATGCTTGACAATTGACTTCGTGGATGCTTACGCTGAACTGACTAACTCGATATTACCATAATTCAATCTCTTTATTTAATAGCTAATAAGAAAATGTCTTCGTGTTTGTATCCAGTCGTGTATTTCATTTTATTCTAAACTTATGATAATTTTAAATATATAAAGTTCATTATAAAAGTATTCGATATTGCTCTTCTGAAATAAGTTAAACTGATCAACCACTTGGTAAGAGATCTGTGAAGTATTTTTGTACAGAGTTTGCTAATATTTTATGCCGATATTTATTTAATATCAAAACATTTAACATCTTGCATTGTTGAGTTTTGTGCTGTAATACAAAATACTTGTTCATGTCTATATTCGGGGTTAAAAACCTACAAGATAAACTTCCAGCGCTATAGACACGGCACATAGTTCAAACGTGTAGGAGTTATAAGGATATCAAAAAACGTACATTTTAAATAAATAAGAGGAAAAGGAACATTAAAAGAAAAGTAATTAATTTAGTTGACGATTAATTAATTGGGTCTATTGTTATTTAAAATGTGTTATTAACAAAGCCCTATTCAATATCTTATATTTTTTAGTTACTAGATAAAGCAAGTTATTTATGTAAACAAGGAAGATAAATGGATCAAATACATCCCAGAGAATACCATTTACATAAATTTTAAGAAATATTAAATATTTCTTACGCCACCAATGAGCCGTTAACTTGAGAACTAAGATAACATGTTGTTTGTGCCTGCATTAAGCTGGCTCATACACCAAAACCGAAACAGATTATAGAATGAGTTGGTACACATTCACAGTTGTATAAAGCTACCGTACCACAAAGTAGTTTATATAAATAACGTTACTGTATTATAATGTTGTGGCTGTTTGTGATATTTAGTGAATAAAATTTAAAAGAATGACTTCGAAGGAAAATGTATGAAAATGTTGTATAATGACAATGGATACTAAGAATTACTAGCTTTGTAAAAGCCTTTCGACAAAGATAGTCTCATCTTTGTGTGCAGATCCATTACTATTGTTAACACGGTAACTCCAAGATCAAAGATAGTGTTTCAAAAGCTTTGAATAAGCGTACTGATAACCAAGAGTTCCGATAAGACAATCAATATATTAGGAACTTAAATAAAAAAAAAAACACATTTCATAATTGATTAACTTAAAGTCATAACCGCAAACTCAAACACACACATTTCCTATATATTTTTTTATAATTATTAAGTATAAATCCATAGTTGGCACATTAGTAAGCGGAAAGAATGAAAATATTAATTTGAAAAAAAATGTGGCTGTATTTGTAACGAAGAAGCATCCTAGCACAGATGAGATTTTACGTATATATTTTTTGGCATTTCCTTATTAAGATATTGTTGTCAGAAGGATTCGTGGCATGGGTCCCAACATTCATTAATAAATTGAAATGATGCCACATATGGTCCTCATAGTTTGTTATGAGACATTAAAAAATAATCGTTTGCCGGCTCTTGTATAATTACCAATTGTATAATAGAGAAAATTTTGGCTTTATTGTTTTACAAAAATAAAATAAGTTTCAAAGTTCCCTCTAATTGGAACTGAAACCTGAAATTTATAACAACATCTAATGATGTAACTTATGTTTATAACTTCATCTACGTACCGACAGCCCCACAATGATGAAAACTGAAAGCGGCAGATGATGCCGCTTTAAACGAAAGGTACTTTGTCAAATTATTGACTCCAAACCTGAAATAAAAAAAAGTAATGATCTTTTTTTATATTATATTATATTTATTTATATTGAATATATACATATTATATTTGGCAGGGTGTCGTTACTATAAATATAATTATGTTTTAATATTGTCAAGAATAGAATCCTAAATTGTTACTCATGTTGAAATGGGAGATCGCATTGTTACCAAACAAGACAGTGAATCGTAATTAGAACAAGTCGCTATATTTAACATTTAAATAATTGAATCTTTTAGTAATAAAATGACCAACTACTTATGAGGTATTACGGAAATAGTACATAATCTTATTAGCCAGTAGATTCTTTGGCTTAGAAATATTGTTTTTGAACATAATTCCCAAAAACTCATCATGAAGTAAAATATTACTTAAAAAATAAAATCAATTTATTGCCCATTTCAAGTTTAAATATTTATTTGACTGGCTTTTCATATTATACCACGGCACGTCTATATAAGACTATGATAAAAGCCAATGCTTTCTAGCAGAACAACCCATCTATGTTCGCTAGACCGACATTTTAATATTATTTGATAAAATAACTAGAGCACCACGTATGGGTGGTCCATTACTAAATTGTTAGACGATTGTAAATCAATAGGATTAGAATAGCATTGATAATAACTGTTATTGGAAGATTGAAGTAATTTGTTGCGGAAAAGGTTTAGTCTGTCATTTTTATTCATCTTTTACCCCCCCAGAATGTGGAATAATCTCGACTATATTTCCAAGGAATAATCAATCAGTGATAAAAATGCAACTTCGTCGACCATTTCTTCAACGTCCTGCACCGGTTGGTCGCACAATTCGACGCTATGACACACGTCCCAAGCCAGAATTTTTCATTATTAGCTTTTTTTACTAAACTATCTTTGACATTTTTTATTAGTTAACATTTTAGTTTTAAGTAACACAATAATATGAGAATCATCGGCTTATTTTTGCAGAATTACTTTATTAATATTTTGTATATTTTTTATTACTTCCCGATTCCCGCAAATCGTGATACAACCCTTTGTGGCTTGATAAATCAGTGCCAGACGAAACGTTGTGTTGAATTAACCTGTGACACATTTCTCCCCTAATACAGGTCACGGGGTTTTGAGATTTCCCTATGCTATATTAATCGGTAACGTTCAGCCGTTAGCCGATATATGATGTATGTATGTATGACTTAGTGTTGAGATTATGTTATTCTATGCTAAGTAAAAGATTGTTGAGGAAAGAAAAAAAAAACAAAATAGATTTACATTTTAATGGTGCCATGTCAGGATGCACATTATAATTACTACAAAAACAATATTTATTACAATAAAATTTTATTTAAATGCTTTAAGAAAACGATATCTCGTAGTGATACTTTTAACAGGCTTTTTTTTTCGTTTAAATACCTGTCATGTCTGTTGTTGTTTGGGTCACTAATCCGCAGCTAACCAGCTATCAGGACGGAACTTAGAATGGGCTATCACACTTGAATTATCAAATATTAGATCCCTAGGATATGATGACAAGGTTACAAGAATTGAATATAGACACAGAGACTGGTGATACTTAATGAATAATGTAATGTTGACATGAATGCTATATAGTAGCTATTTTCAATATTATGCTTTGTGTTAACTGTTACATGATTTAATTTTCTATTGCAAAGAACAATGTCCATTTCGCAATCGAACAAATTCGGTATTGTTATTAATTTGTGTGTCCCAAAGAAACATTTTAATTTTTTTATGTTTTAAATAACTAAATAAATAATAAATTCCATTATTAAATTTCACGGTTTTCTCCCAAATTAATGGCCAAATTAGAGCAATTTCAATATTAATTAATTTTCCTTTTGTATTATGTTACATTTAATAATATGTATGTATATAATTTTATAAAAGGATTGTCGTTTTAGTTAAAATCTAAAATATCAGAATTAATGCAAATAAATATTATATATTTAAATGAAACACAATAAAAAATATATATAATCTAATTTTCATTTTTTGCTGTCTTTACTATAAGTCTCACGCACACTACGATATCTAGTAAGCATGACCGACACTCACTCACACTAATGCACGTTTATTATAATTTCCAAATGGAGCGCCTTCGTGAGCTAATAGCTCTAAAATAGGTTCGGCAGGTGTTTTGATTTTATACGTCATTTTAATAAATATTTACTAACTCCAACTATTGGAAATCATCTTCATTTTCATGATTGATTTCAATAATGCAAGTAACGCGCTGTTTTACATGCTCCTTGTATTATGACAGAGTTATCGATAGTTGATATGCCTCTAATTTATAAAATTGTAGGAGTCTATATAAATGTGATTCGTCTTCTATTAACATTTTCACTTTTTGTACTATAATTAACCAAGTAACTATCTATGTGAAGTTTATTCTTGGCAATTTCTACATATCCAAAGCTTCAGCGGCCGGACAATCTCCAATAAAATGAAACTATTATACAACTGAATATATAAGGATAGACTACGCAGTCTATCCTTATATCCTTATCAACTGTCAATAAATGCTTAGCAAATCTGTGGGAAAAATCTTGTGTTTGCGACTGTTATACATCTGCGATCGTGTATCGTGAGGGTGTTCAATCCATCTCCATTACCGTACTATTCTCTTCACTCTTTCTGATCCCTCTTCATTCGATTCTCTCTCTGCTCGTGTTAATGTCAAGTAAACAAGGGTTTTGGGGATCATAACACCTCTATAAGGGCTTGGATACAGATACTATTTCGATTGATGAGTATGTATTTCCGTATACTTAAATTAGGCAGTACGCTACATCCAACGTGCTTGTGCTGTGTGCGCGTATCAGTTCTTGTGGGATGGACAAGAAATAAAACCGATTACATTTAACACGTTACCTTATATTAGATCTAGCAACATTACACATTACATATGATAAATTTATTAAAGTAGATATGAATTTATAATGTGAATAATGGAAATCCTAAGAATGTACAATTTAATTACTTAAAAAATATTAAATGTGTATCAAACTTATTCATAGGTATAGGTCCACGTACAGCCGTGGGTCATGTGTAAACTCTTTCTGTTTGCGTCGGATTTGCCTTCCCGTCGGATTATGAGAGTGAGGGAATAAATATACCTGTATATGCGCACACACTAGCGTCCTCTCCTGTCTAGTTGATTTGACACCCTTGCGTCGCCGTAGTCGAAATCGATCGGGACGATATTATTATAATTATTTGAAAGTGTTATGTATTGTATTTATTTTACCACTAGTAGATCGTATTGAAATAAATTCAAGGTAATAGAAGTCACTATGTTTAAGATAAAATAGAGGCTACGTTTTTAATTTAATTTTTTCAGCATTTATTTGTCATGTTTTTGTTGCAATTTTCCTAACTGGGCCCGAAATTACTTTATTGGTAGTGGTGCTGATATTAACTCGTTTAGTTTGAGGTAGCATTTCTTAATAATAATTATTTTTACGTACAATATTTTATGAAAATAATAATATATACCATTCAACGACCTTTTTTCTCATTTTAAATAAAGAACAATGAAATAAAATAAGTCTGAATACAAAGTAAACGATGAAAATGAAGTTATCACAATTTAAAGTAGAGTTAATCGGTTTTTATATTTTAATAAAATAAATCCAATATATGAACTAATATTTTCTGTAATACTGATATGATTTCAATACAATTTTCATGGAACCCACTTCAGCTGAATAATATGTTCATATTGGTTTAGAATTTCTATTTGTGTATTACGTTATTAGGTATATTCCAATTTCCATCCTTTTAAATTATAATAATATGTACTCGATATTATATAAGTTACTTATTTTCATGTATTATTGCTTTACATCCTAAATATGTCTGAGTAAAATGAAACATGGGTCAGTAAATACGTTCAGATTATTATTGTATACGCTGTTATTAAATTTTCTCTCTGACAGACAGTCACATGCATGTAGGTGGTGTAATACTAGTGCCAGTAAAGGAAATAGTTTAAAATTTTATTGATGAGAATGTGCTCTTGGTTAATTTAAAACTGTGTATACCGTGTCACAAAGCCACGACAAAGTTACGAATGCTTTAGTTTCGTCTGAAGCTTGGCAAGCATTATCCAATAATGTTTAATATTATAAATGTGTTCTACTCGAAAATATCACATATTTGAATTACATTATTCCGAATTTTAACAAACATCAGAATATTAAACTTAACTTAATTGTCAATTTTGAATAATTTTACATAAAATTGAACCTTGTTGAAAGAATTTATCTGAATACGGAGCACTTTCTTTAGAGGAATTGTTTTGTTAAATTTTTTTCTAACTTCACCGATATTTTTTTTGCCTCAAGAAAATTTCAATCTTTTTTTTTTTTATTGATGCAATACTCGTCAATCATTTATCTCACCTTTCAACATTACAATTGGCAACTTACAACGTTACTGAAGTCAATGAGCCAGCTCATTGAGTAGTAACGATAGGAATTAATTTTCTTTGGAGGTATTAATTTCAATTTTATACGTAGCTACTAGTTTTTGTATTTTGGACCATAATCAATTAGTCATTGAAATTTTTGGAATATAATATAATATATTATAAATGTTGTATGTTTCGAATCTATCCATTCTCTTATCCCAAGATTTTTTAAATTATGATAGATCGATATTTTTGTATTTTGTATTGGTAATAGGAAATATATACTTTTAAAGTACGTATTTATATTTTAGGTTTAAGGTTAAACAAATTTATTTCTGCAAAAGATTTACTCAATAATAATTACAACAAAAATGGCCATTACTGTGTTCATTATTTATTTATTCACAAATGGACGGTAACGTATAAATTAATCGATATTTAAGTATCAGTTCATGCATAGTATAAAAATCTGCAACTAATGTAAATGGATGTTTACTAAGGCTACACACACAGTGATTGATAACATTGATTGTTTATGTAAATATGCATTGTTTACTGGTTTATTTATAGTTTTTAATATTCGACATTTGATAGAGTATTATATTTACTAAGTAATAAAATGAATGTTTGTATAAAATATATGAAAGAGTTCATATGGTTAATTTTAGATGTCATAGATATTATTAAAAATTGATAATATATATAAAATATATAAGCGAATACATTTATGAAATGTGTTTATTTTAAATTTCCTAATAGCGTTTTAGTAGGGTGAGAGTTGAGTCACTGTAGCGTGCGAAGGCGATTACGTGACGCCCGTTGAAGAGACGGAGAGGACACCGCTAGTTTTTAGTGGGTGTTCGGTGTATTAGGGCGCAATAGGCGCCCTGGGCAGCGGTGCGTCTCACATAGCCCCCAACTTCACGTAGGGGAATATAGTTTCGATAACAGTATATTTTTTTATTTAATTAATAAAGATATAGCACTTTTCATCATAATGATAGGAAATAAATAAATAATAAACATTATTACGTACTTTTAATATCTTTCCAAGAATTTGTGATAGTGTAGTCAAATTTTTTTTTGTCATTTTTGTTGGTAAAAATGCTTCATTATAATATTTATAAGTATAATTATTATAGATTAAAGTGGATATATCATGAAAAACTGTTGAAAGTTTATGAATTCGTAATTTTTTTAGTGAAAATATATTATTATTTATACAGATTAAAAATCAATCGTTTGGAAAACTGTAAGCTAAGATAGAAAATCACTAATTTGGAAAGTATGAGTTTTATTTTGGTTGGGTTTCGACGGATTTTTTGAAGTTGAAAAAACTTTTGATATAACGAAAAACTATAAACAGACCTAATTTTTTCAGACCGATTAAATCCAAAATGTAATCAGGCTTAATTTTCAGTGAATCCTATCGATCGTGAATAGCACTACCGACCGACATATCTTACGATAAAAAATAACACACACACAAATACGGTCTTACGGCAAGCTACCAGAATGGATTCCTAGGAACCAAAGCGAAATCGAAATGCAATATTTGAAATAACAATAACTTCGTAATGAGAAGTTAATATAATATCTAGATTTTTTAATTGAACAAGAAAAATTAAAACTATTTAATATTTGAATTATATTTAAAAAGTGTAATAATGTACAAGTTTATTGTAACGGAACATGCACGTTTTCAATGCAACAGCCTAAGCTCTACTAAGTATTTGGTTACTTAGAACTTACTAGCTTGCCCTCCCGTTTCGCAGGACCTAAAATATAACTTAACATTAATATTTAATATTTATGCCATCATTTCTCTTAACATTTGATATTCAAATAAACTTATTCTAGTAAAATGTCAATAATATGCGTTTACTAAATTAAAATCAATTAAAATGGCAGAAACAGATCCGTATTTGCCCCCGACAATGCATGGAGAAGGGAATTAAACTGCTAATGTTAAGTTTCATTTTTTTACGCTTTAAAATCAGGAACGTGATTTTTGTTAACTATATAGGTCCTGAAGACTAAAATGTGTATAAATTATGGTTAACAAACTATGGAATGAAGCAAATAACGTCATATTTTTAAAATTGGCAATAAACCCAACATACAAAATTACAAAACCAATATGTTTTAAGTCATTATTAATCTGTCCGGTATTAACACGACATATGAGTTAATCTGTAATATCAAAGTATCAGCATGGTTAAATTCAAAGGATGTCTATATTGTCCAACTTTAAACTATTTATTGGTGACTGACGTAAAAGAAAATATGCAGGCCAAATAGTAAGCTGGTACCTCTTTTAAGACAGATAATACATGGTGAATTATTTATATTTGTAGATGTAAAAATCCGTAATAATATAAAAAGGTTGAAGTTTAGTGTTTTTCATACTACTCTCATTCTACCTATCAATTCGATTTGAGCTCTTTTCACAAGTCGTACATCTGGTACCCCGTCTACCCGAGGAGAAACGGCATTCATTGCGGATAGAAAAAATTCTGTAATACAACAGTTTTGGGGAAATCGCAGTCACATGAGGCATGCTTGTTGAAGTGTATGAGTACCAAAAGGTTATAACAACTTATACAAATTTAAATAGTTGAAATGTAAAATTTTGAAACAAACATTGCAGCTCTGTTTTTTTTTTAAATTGACATTACCGTATTTATTTTCATGATTTTTTAATTAATTTAATCCGTAAATTAAGCCACGTCGTTGCCAAACGAAACGTGGCTTCGTAAATCACAAATGGACAAAACAACTCCAATATTTTTTTTAAAATACATTTTTCATTTAATCGAAACAGTTATTTATTTTATTTTTATAAAATATCAGTTCGGCTACGAGCCTTTTTTGCTAATTGGTGTAGGAAACAAAATATTTGGTAGAGCTTTTAGTTGTTTTGAGCGGGTATTATATTTATATTATATTATACAGCCGAACAGCATTAATTAAGCATTATTGTTGTATTCTAGTGTAAAGGGTGGGTGAGCTAGTGTAGCTATAAAAACAAGAGACATAATATCTCAGTTACAAGTGTTGGTGGCATATTAGCAATGTAAGAAATTGTTAAAATTTCTTACGGCGCTCGTGTCCATGGACAGTGGTGACCTATCTAGGGTATAAAAAAGAAAACATAAAATCTTTATTAAAACATATGAATAGTTCAGTTAGTAAAAAAATATATATATTTAGATCGGTAGTTTCGTACTTATAGCATGTACTCTGAATAAACAGATGAAGGCCGCGTGGCGAGATGTTTTGGCATATAGCAAAGTACGCCCGAGCAGATCTCATAATTGAATTATATTGATTGTATATAATTTGTTTTAATCGCA
Organism: Vanessa tameamea; assembly: GCF_037043105.1. NCBI lineage: Eukaryota > Metazoa > Arthropoda > Insecta > Lepidoptera > Nymphalidae > Vanessa > Vanessa tameamea. The sequence goes on along the minus strand of NC_087341.1, from coordinate 5,366,780 downwards.
TTATGTACAAAAAATATAATGAGGTAAAATTGTAATCATACGCTTCTGAGGTTACGGCGGACGTTGAAATTGAAGTCAAAAAATCCTTTTTTATTTTTAAATATGACGAATATAAGATCTCTTTTGAACCAACAGTACAGTGTATCAAAATCTATATTACGCATATTTTCATCAACTCATTTGTTGTTTTGTCTTGTTGGTTTTGCATAAATTAAGGTGGTGAAAGAAAACATCATTAGGAAACCATGCATGTGTCGGATGAAGATCTTCCACCGATCCCCATTAGAGCAGCGTGGTAGCATAAACGCCAAACTTTCTAATAACATCTAATGAGATCGCTCTCTAAGCGATAAAACCGTCTTTCGTATTTTATCTTTTTTTTTCATTACTTTGTTTTTTGGTGTACATTAAAGCATAATTTGTATTGCATTGAAAAATATAAAACTCTAAATGATGCCTATACTAGATATAATTAATTTATAACTCCTTAAAAGGAAAAATTGTTCAGTATATTGATTGGACTCATACTAATATCAAGAAAAGATAATTCAATTAATATTTGAATTTGAAAATGTTTTCAGGTATAGCGAATTACACTAAAGCGGACATACGCAAAAGAAAATCATCAACAACAGTCGAAAATAAAACTATATATTTAACCATATGGGAGATTTTTCGATATTGTAAATATCTAGAGAGGAGATTGCAAAAGCGCATCGCTAAATAAATATTCACACGCATTAGCTATTATGGTTTAAAAATACCTATACAGTATATTATAAATTGTAAGTCTTAAACTAAAATAGGTTATAGACAGAACCAATATGAACAACTAATTTTACAAAAGAGATGCTATTTTATTCAGACAAACACCTTCAGCAGTAATTGATTATATTAAAATTTTAAACAGCGTTCTGTTAAGATATATTTCATATATTGTGTGTGTAAACTATGTATGGGCGGAGAGATTGCGTAATATTTATTTCCTTTAAAAAAGTTTACATTAATAGTTACTAGATTAAGATGGAAGGTAATAAAATTCCTTTACTAAGTTTAAATAAACTATTAATTGTTTTTAACTTAACACAAAGAGTAAAAAAAAATTATATTCATATTAATTTTATATTCACAAAGTATTGAAACCTTTTCTAAAATATATAAACGTACGTAATAATATTAATATATAATAATATTTATTAAGCGGAGTTCACGAAAAGAGCTAACTTTAATACATATATATGGATTTCATTGTCTAGTAATAAATAATTCTAGTCTGATCCTGCTCCACGTTTTGTAAATTTTCATAAAGCCCTAATATCATTTTTTTTAAAGGCACTTTCTAAAATCACATTATTTTAATTTTAATTATAAGAAAACAATGTTTATTTGCAAAATTATAATAAATCTTATGATAACAATTAAAATCCACTTATGTTTAAATCTTATCTTCTTTATGCACATTGTGATTGGCTCATTTAATATCAGCGATTTTTCGAAACGTCAATTAGTTAATAAAAGTTTGCTTAGCATGAAAATAGCTTAGGTTATCAAAACTAGTCAATAGACCTTTCATTTATTTATATATCGAAAATAAAATGTATTTACAATGTGTTGTGCGATTTAAAATTTAAGTCTTAATAAAATATATATATTATACATTTATTTTGTGGTTTAATAGTATCAAAGCATTTAATAATAATCAAAATAAACCTTACTGTCAACATGTTGGTACTCGTAGTCAAATTTAAACAGATGGCGGCATCAAAGTTTATAGTTATATTAACTTGGTTTTAAGTGTTTCAAAAATATTAAAACAATTATTATATTCAATACGATAACAAAATTGATTAAACATAAGTTTTTCGTCACTTTATTTACACTGTTTGGGGTTATTATCACAAAAATACACGAATAAAAAACTCACTAGTGCTTCAAAGGCACAACGATTGTACTTTAAAGTAAAAACAATTATCAAAAAGTAATCAAAAACAGTGTGCGTTTAATAAGTCTCATTTATTAATCTACCGCATTTTTGATTTATTCATTTTAATCTCGGCTTTTTTATGGTTGGTGCCGATCAGTTGCTAGGGCATGGAGGGGGGGCAAAGGATATAGGGGCAAAGTTGCGCTGTTTCGTAAAAATAAGTTTTTGCGCAGTAATGTGGACGTGTTTCAGGTTGTCGTCGGCGACTGCCAGCCGGCTACATGACGTAAGCTGTTTGAAGATCAAAAACACAAATAGACGACACTCCGGTCACTTTCATACTTGTTTCATATATAAATGCAAATCAACTCTGAGATCGTTTTATGTTCTTCTTTATACTAAGTTTACTATCGATTTAAGTTTCTTACATTTTGTTGAGTATAGGTGGATATAGTTGAATATACGACGATTACTTTAGTTAATGTATTCAAAATTGTTATGATAAATTATAATTTAAAACAAAAAAAGAACTTGTAAAATCTGTAATGTATGCACAACTTGGGTATTTTTAATAGTTAAATGTTTGAATTCTCAGATAATAATTTAAGTATGGATAGCTTTAGCTTTTTGAAATGTCACGTAGTTAGCGGACTCGCAAATGGGCCACCTCAGGATGATCACCACCGTCCATAGACCTTGACACTGTAAGAAGCATTTCATCATCATTAACCATCTATTACATTACAAATGCGTCACTAACATTGGGCTCTTAGATGTTATATATCTGGTACCTTTATACTGGCTTCATAGCCCTTCAAACCTAAACACAATAATTCAAAGTTTTGCCATTTGGCGTTAGAAAATAATGATGAGTGGGTAGTACCGATCCATGTGAGCTTGCACATATAGATATGAGGAAATGATTATTTAACATATATTCGTCGAAAATCTTCACGAGAACTGTTGAAAACACACAGATAGCAACTGGTACATACAGCCGAATGGTGCACCTTAGTGCAGTCTACGGATATACTCAAAGTAATAAAGTATCTGTACCTAGCATATATAGCGGTATTGCGATCTCCAGACCCAGTCGAAAACTTTGTACTTGACTTCAACATAAGGAGAGAAATAATCCCTACAGATGCAAGGGTACTTCAGGAGTAATTCAGAAGGATCCAACATCCTCGCAATACATGAGACACAGGCACTAGATTACGAGGCGATCATCCTACACCTACAGACTGAGCTACAAATTTCATATTGCACAGCAAATTGCATGATATCGAAATCCATGTACCACTCGAAAAGCTTAGTATTTTATACCGATGACAAAAAAAAAAAAACGAAACGAACACTGGAAAAGGGAACTGATATACTGGATTACAGCCTAAAAATATCGATCCATAGAATCGAATGTTTATCTGAATAAGAATTACATAAAATGGCTTCACAAAACAATAATAATTATTATTAGTGTACCGTAGTAGATAGACACAAGTCATCGCAGTAATTTCTATAGGGCTTTTTAAAACTTACGTTTTTGTAGTATGTTTTGATTTATCTCTAAGATTTAGCTAATGAAAACAGTTTTTTGATAAGAACCGTCATTTTTTAGCCATCCATCAGCCAGCGTAGAAGACTATGCATTATGGATACTAATACACATTCTTTCCTTTTTTAGGGAATACTAACTCATGGGTAAAACCCATGGCTGATGTGTTTACGGTTTGTTTTGTTATATTTAAATTTATTTAATATTTTTCACTTTATATGTGTATGTATTTTGTCTTTTTTAACTCTCATATTAATACCGTATATTTTCTGATAGACTTAAGTTTGATAGGAAGAGAATGAATACTAACATCGTGTATGTCTGCATAATTTATGCAAATATAAATAAATAAATAGACATAGTCACGGCAACTCCGATTTCATAAATGAGATCACCAGTGAAGTGTATTAAGCGACCTCTCCTCGACCTCAAAACAAAACAATATAACGCTCATTTAAGTTATTTATTTATTTAGATAATTTGTAAAAACAATTAAAATTTAATACAACTATAACAACTATCTTTAAGTTGACTTCATAATATTAAATTGTTCAGTTAAGTGATAACTTTTATGATAAAAAAATATATTAATTATACGATCGATCGGGTAAAAATTCCCGTTATGTCTTAACTCGATATTTATATATCTCATCCGTTTTTTGTGTCTAGAAATAAATCGGTGACCGAGAAAAGAAAAGGACTTTTAAGAGTTCAAGTATTTATTTTTTTAATTTACCTTTCATTTATCTAAAAATGTATACATGCAAAACGCTCATAGTTCATCCTGCCAATGAAAAAACGCCCTGTTAAAGATTTTTTTCACAACTATAAGCCACAAAGGCTTAGAGAGGCCGAGAGGGCATAGATTATTTCGCCAGTGTTACGTGCGATAGAGAATTAAGAAATGATGGAGATTGAACAGTGCAGTCGAGATTACAGGCTCAATTTAATTTTGATGGCAAAATTGTAGTTGAATATGCAAGGCTAAAACCTAAAACAACACAATAACAAATGATTAGATAAATTTATATTTTTATTTAAATAACGTATAATAACAATTACAATACTATTTAAAGCTTAGTTTTATTACACTCAATGTATTTAAATAAAAAATTACAAAGCGGATTAAATACAAATGGAAGGAACATTAGGAGGAAGAATGTAGTATATGTGATAGATGAGTTTGGGGGTAGAGAACAGTATATGGGATAAGGAACCTTCGTCTATGCCTGTTAAAGTTAAAAAATACGACGCTTTTTTGGCATTGTTTTTTTTTTTTTAATTGTAATAATGACAAAGTATCGTCTAGCTGAGCCTAATTTTTTCTATCATTCTAATCAATTTATCATAATTTGGTTAGTACGGAATGATGATCGATTGGTATAATTATATCATTTTTGTTGTTTTCTACTTTAAATAATCCTAGACTTTTCATTATGTCAGGGGGTCTGTATAAGGCGTTCATTTATCACTAGTTACATTACAATTGAACGAAATTTCATCCATCTTCTCAACTTCTTGCAAGACTAATAAATGTTAATATAACATTAATGTATATTTTATATCATAAAGCTGCAGAGAAGGTTTGAAGGTATTTTTGCGCTATTCTCGAAAATTAATTTAAACATATTCTTTATCTCCACAGACATGTGGCCCGTCTCTTTGGTGAATCTTATCTTAATTTGTTGCTTTTTTATTATTTTACTTTAGTGTGCCTCGATTCTCGATTTCATTACAGCTTAAGATGCAGATTTTTTTTCTATAATATTGTACTTATATGCAATATAAATATGAGTCTTTGATTTGGATGGTATCCGGCCAGTCTGTTTACAATCGGATTATATCTACTATGGATCGCTATTTAGGGTCCTCTGTGTACATAATATTGTGTTTTTAATTAATTGTTAGTAGTATGTTATTACTTTATCGATACAAAATCGTATTCGATTGAAATAAAAAATAACCTTTGCATCTTGATATTGATACATGTGTATAAATTCATACTTCGTATGGTGTGGTTCGTAGTGTCCGGATTTCGATTATGGTCGAAGCTGAAGTCGATTAATCGGCTATCGCCATAATATTTGGACGAAGCCGAAGCTGAGGCTTAATTACCCTAAAAAACAAAGTTGTAAATAAAATAATATTTTTTTTAATGATTTTGGTGACTGTACATAAACAACTTAAAGAGATGATTCAAATCACCTTGCAACTTGTCAAAAGTAATATTACTTCAATATCGATTCCAATTTTTAGTTTAAAAGTAGTATGCGACCGAAGTTCGATTTCTAGCGGAAGTTGAAAGTTCGATTCGACACTACTGAAAAATCACCTTAATTGATGTTCGCTACAGAATACTTAGCCTTCTTCAGAATTTCTTAAGGAGATTAGCTACATCGATTAGATAAAATTAATCAAATACGCATACGAACTTGTTTTGTTTGATTTACTATTGGCAATGGCGACAGGCTGTTGCAAAACAGTGTGACCCCTGTCCCCTGCACATCGCCTCTTCTATTGCGCTCTCACGCAATGGTAACGGTACATTCAATTTCGGCGCTTATAAGTAACCTTCGGATTCGGCCAAAATTACATAGATTGCTTTTGTAAGTCGATGATAGCCGAAGCAAATATCGAAGCCAAAGGTACGGTTAGACACTAATTTCGCCAAGTTTTACGATGGGATTTCTATGCAAAAAGAAATTCTTAACAATATTGAAAACAAATGTAACGTTTGGAGATTAAATACTCTAGGAATTATTATATAAACTTCATATACAATTTATACAGTTTCGTTACCACATAAACATAATATATAGCTGTGACGAACCCCACATTCATTTCTGATTTTTTTTGCACTCGCTTCGACTTAATTGATCTGTCCGTCACCGACAACCTTCCTATAATTTAACTTATACCTATGTATATCGTACCGCTTTTTATTAATGACTTATATCTCGGAGACTATATGAAATTGACAAATATTAAAATCTGCTCTTGTAATATTATTGCCATAAAATTCTTATGTAAAAAGTTTTTATAAGGCTTGGCATACTGATATTTTCCAAAGGTATATCTATAAATAGTATAGTACATTTATTATTATATTACCAAGAATTGCTGGAGGATATTCTATACAGGCGACAAGAAAGTGTTATGCTGTAAAAATAACTTTTGAGCTGACATTTCTTATTTATTTTTCTTTTTTACATTTTCTACCTATTTATTTAAAAAAAAACATTTAATTATTTGCCATAAAAACACACCAATCTATAAACTACGCTCGCCATTAATTATCCATATGATTATGCAAATTATTTAGCAAAGCCACGACGGGAACCCATTGCCATTACCCATTGGGGAAATAACTAAAAAGCACCTACAATTTTCAGTCAATAAAACAAATTAATTAAAATTCAACTAAACATCGATCAAACTTACAATTGCCTCCGCATTTTCAAAAGCCTATTATTTTAACCGTAGTATATACGTTTTAGTAACATGAAAATTTTTATGAAAGCACAAATAGATTTGTACAAAACTCAGAGAAATCAAGTTAGAGAGAAACTATTTATAGACGCAAGTAAAAGTAAACTCAACAACTTATTATCAGGTATATAAAATATAATTTATAATGATTACTTACATATGTGCTGAGTGCTATTACTGTTTCTTTTTCATTGATAATATATTTGTAATTGTTATGTATGAATTAATTTAATATGCGTATTCGATATCTGCACTAAATAAGTTAAACCAACCATCTTTATTTTATCTCGTAACAATTTATAGCTTTAAATTGTACAAAATAAGAATTGATCTTTTGCGGCACAACAAACTGTTAAGGGTGTGGGTAGGTATCCAGTTACTCCTGTGAAATTAATTTCGATACTAAAGTTGCAGTAGGGTAGTGAAAAACTTAGTACGCTTGACCTAAATTACATTTTTCCTCTCAGACATGCTTCAATGACCGCAGACATGATGGGACTATTTCTATTTAGTTTAATTCCTCCATCTAACTATAGATCATTTATAAATGAAATTCTCAGTAACATCTCGGAGTTTGGAAGTTTTCACCCGTGCCTCAGAAATCGCGTAAATTTGTTGGTCATGCGTTTAAACTGTATCCGGTCGTGTCGGAATGACATTCCATCGGATTATCAGTTAGGGAATATAGTGGTCTGTGTTTGTTTTGTCAGAATCCGGACATTTCGTGGAAACAAAATATTTTTTTTAAATATAATACACTAAAAAGATTTATATTGTGCTAACATTTGATTGGACTATTTTTTTATTAAACATAGCTACTTGTGTCGAATTCAGAAGGCTAGAATAAGGATTTTGTCCAGATATTTTTAATAATAATGGGATATAAACATTTCCCAACCGATCTATTCGCCGGATGGTACTAATGGTATGTACATACAACTTCCAGTGTGTATTTTTTCTGTACGCCTTCATTTAGTAATTGTTGGCAATTAATAGATAATTGCTCAAGGTTTTTTACATAAATAACCTATTTCGTTACTGTTATAACCCTAGACCGACCTTAGATCATTATGTCAACTCTGTAGTTTGATCTATTGAAAATAATTTAGTACTTGTTCTCGTTCTCGTCACTTATGCACTTTAACACCTAACCTAAGGAACGATCACAGTCAAAAACCATCTGCCCGACACAACGATTCAACTAAATTTATCGTTCGTAATACTATAATTCCAAGGATTAATTAATTATATTTGACTCGTTTCGACGGGATATCGTTCAATAACGGCATAGTTCACTACTAGGAAAGGAGTCAATTAAATTATTTTTCTATTCGGGTATAAATGCCATTGAAACCATTCATAGTTGCCTAATTGAGTCAAACTCAGGAACGACTTTGCTTAACTTAAGAAACGAATTGCTTCACTTCGTAAATACTTGACAAAAATTTTACTAAACACTCACACAACACTAACACAGTTAAAATATAGCTGGGTGCACTATTTTCAAAAATAGATTTCTGATTTTTCGTAATTCACAGCGCCACTTACGGTACTTGATGTGTTACTCCGATCAGATGACCTGTGTTGGCGTCTTAAATGTCGCTTGTCGTTCCGTTTACTCTCCGTAGTGCAGCTTGATCGTAGCTCAAGTGCACGCCTGCTGCCGACTTTCCGACTTCCTCGAAGCTGTCCTTCAGTATTTGTGGTTTATTCATGTACTTGACTCGATCGAATTGTTAGTTTGTGTTTCTTAGTTAGTTTTTCTCTTTATAGAGAAGATTCACACGTAGTGTCTTTGTGAACTTCAAATTATTTCTTTATTTCCCGTCTTTCTAAAATTGGGTTAATTTTTTAAATATTTTAGTGAATAAATTTTAGCATATGTTGTTAAGATATCTATTTAGACTGGTGATGTAGCTATTCAAGCAAGCATTTTTCTGTTTCGTAGTAATAATAGATGTATTAGGGTTCAATTTAAAATATTTAACAGAAAATTTTAAACATAAGTCTAAATATTTGAAAGCAAATACTTTAAAATAATATATTAAATATTTAATAAAATTAATTCAATACTAAAATTACATTACTGTCCGGTGAGTTAATCTCTTGGTTCTCCTAATGGTTGGTCCTAATGGTCAATATGAATTTCTTTGTATGAGTTTGGTTTAAAAAATATGCCCGTAATATTTCAACGTTTGATGAATTGAAATAGTAATAGAATTATATAATAGATATTATAGTTTACTCAAAAACATAAACAACTATTAACAAAGCCAAAGTACTAACTTTTCTCGATTTTAATAAAACATTCGTAATAACTACTGACGTGTTAGACATTAGCTTTAGGAGCGATATTAAGGCAAGAAAACTATCCTATAGCCTATGCAACGGAAAAATTATTGTTAGGAATATTATGGACAGTAACTCAATTTAGACCTTATATCTATGGTAAAAAAATTACATTACGTAATGACCATAAAGCTTTAATTTGGTTATCTTAATTGAAAGAACCTAATCAAAGTTTATCTACATGGAAATTAATTACGTAGCTAGCTAGGTAACGAAAATGATGAGCACAATACAAGCTGTGGCGATGAAATATCATTAAACCGCGTAGTCAAAACATGACTCCAATAAACAGTGAGTCTTATTATTGGTTGTCAAACAATAGGTCGTTATAATTATATATTGAATACGAATAACAATCATTAGATTGTTCTTCGTGTAATACAGTTCGTCCATGTCAACAAGTTAATGATGGAGGAATTCCAATCATTAACAATTATCCGCCTAAAGGGTTAAGACGTGTTGTGTTTGAATTAGATCAAGCTTCAAAAGTTTGAAATAGGTAAGTGCTATTTTTATATTACCCCGATAATCAAGAAAATATCGTTAAATAATTTATGTTAGAAATCTCAATAAAAATAGGCGCTTATCATACTAATGATGAATTATATTATGTAGTTTCGGAAGTTTATAAAAAGTATTTCGATCAAAGTAAATTTAAGCAAGTAAGATATAAAAAAACGTTAATAAAAATAGGTATTAAAGTGAAACATTAGGCAGTGTAGGCACCTAGGATGCGCATCGTCTTGGCAGGCTAAAATATAGTAAGCAAGTTACTTAAATTCATTATTAATGAAATTTTTCCTATTTTAATATTTTATAAAAATGAATTAAGCAAACGGAAATTCAAGCGATTCTTGAATTTAAAGCAGTTATATTTGGTTCATTCAGCGTCTGTTGTAGGTCCTGCAGCGTTTCTGCCTTGATGACGATGTCGTCTGCGAATCTCAAGTGAGAGATGTACTCGCCATTGATGTTGATGCTACGCCCTTTCTAGTGCAGCGTCTTGAACATGTCCTCCATTGCATTGCATTGTTGGCTGATTCTTCTATGCGTATCGGCCTACGGATGAACTTGGATAAAACCAAGGTCATGTTCAATGAACCATGTTCTACCGGAACCGATTACGATACACGTACGTCCAGGACAGTACGTCCTCGAAGTTGTTCAAAAATATGTCTACCTCGGGCAGACATTGCGATTAGGTAGAGTTGAATAGGAGAATTCAGCTAGGTTGGGCAGCATTTGGGAAGTTACGACGAATCTTCACATCGTCGATCCCACAGTGCCTTAAGACGAAAGTCTTCAACCAGTGCGTCCTACCCGTCATGACATACGTAGCCGAAACGTGGACATTCACGACAAAGCTGGTCCACCGGGTTAAAGTCGCTCAGCGTGCTATGGAAAGGGCTATGCTCGGAGTATCTCTGAGGGATCGCATCAGAAATGAGGTGATCCGTCAGAGAACCAAGGTCATCGACATAGCCCACCGGATTAGTAAGCTGAAGTGGCAGTGGGCTGGCCATATTTGTCGTAGAACCGATTACCGTTGGGGAAAACGTGTTCTAGAGTGGAGACCGCGTCTCGGCAAACGTAGTGTAGGACGTCCTCAGGCACGGTGGAGTGACGATTTGCGCAAGACGGCTGGCAGGAGCTGGATGCGAGTTGCCGAAGAAAGACCACAGTGGCGTGCATTTGGAGAGGCCTATGTCCAGCAGTGGACGAATGCGGGCTGATGTGTGTGTGTGTATATTTGGTACAGATACATGCGTAATATCCACTGGGTCAAATCGATTATTACACATATAAATCTTTTATTTTTTTTTAAAAAAAGACAGCAAAATAAATTTTAATATGAAAGGCACACAGGAATAGTAAGCATTTATAAACAGTTATGTGATAAGTATTACTGCAAAATATGAAGAATATATCTAATAGACACCCTAATACTACACTTTCGTTAGAAACAGAAACACCATATGAATTAACGGAAATTTGACATATAAATTTTATGTGTTAAGAATGACAATGGTTTTTAACTATTATTGATAATTTTTCAAAATAAGCTATTGTAAAACCAACAGAAAAGAATACGGTTTATGATACTTCATGTGAAAACTTTTCCCTTGATTGGAGCAGCAAATAAAATTGTCCATGATGGCGAACAATATTTTTGTAGTGAAATTATAAAAGAACTTTTAAAAAAAATTAATATAAAAGATCATATGAATTCACCTGAATATCATAAATCAAATTCTGATGTAGAATAATAACATAATACTATAATTATACTAGAGATGATTAGAATTCAAAAAAATTTTGACTAAGATAAAAATCAAAAAAGTATTTCATATAATATGACAAAGTTAATTTTCAAAGTTCTTTTCGGTCGTAAACCTAAACTACGTAGTTTTAAAAGTATTTATTCAAAATTATACTTTCCAAAACAAAGACTTTGTTAAGGATTTAAATAAAAATGTTTATGAAATGTTAAAATAGTAAAAATAAATTCGAAATAATAGAATAAATAAACATATGATGTCTCCAAAATCATTTAAAATATTGCTTTTTAAATAATAACCTGGCAGAAAGACAGGCAAATCCTAGATTTTTAATAAAGTAATCAGTGTAGAACCCCGTAGTAAATTTAAATTAAACAATGAAATAATTTATCATATAGACGAACTCATAATTGTTTCAGATTCGTCTACGTCGTTGGATACAAATTCAGAAAATGAACTCCTAGTGAAAATGTAATTATCGTCGAACTTCAAACTTTACGTATAAAAGAAGAAGGTGGACAATTGTACATAAATGATCTATTAAATGTAAATAAGTTAATTTAGATGATATCCAAAATTCTGTTAATTATACTATTACAAGATTACAAGCAGAAGAATTTAAGCAAAGAATAAATATTATTTTAGATCATGATCATAAGAGAAATTTGTAAACACTTTAATATTCAAAATAATATTCGTGGTAAGAGAGATTACTACAATCATGATTACTACAAGCTCAAAATTTGCAAGACATAGCTGAGGGTAACAGCGATAACATGCGCAGAAGACAAAATATATCACTATAGTATACTCAAATCTCAAATTTTAAAAGAGATTAGTAATAATATTCCGAAAGAAGTTGTGAATTCCAATAATATTAATGATATAGAATCTTATATTTTTGTAGAAAGTAAAATTATTAACCAAACTGTATATTTTATAATTAGTATACCTTTAGTTAAATCTAAAGTTATAATTAATACAAGAAAAACTGGTCATGTCAATCCAAACAATTCCTACTGTACCTATCCTATTATGCAAAAAGTTACTTTAACCTACAACAATATAGAAATATATGAAGTATCATTAAATATTTAATATAATAAAATCTATACAAAAACTACCTTACTGTCCGTTGAATGAATCTGTATCCATTAAAATGTTATCATCAAATTCCCAATGTGAGTTTTATTCTAATGTTGAGAAATAATTAATTCGTTGTAAGTACGAAAATAATTCTTCCATATTTGGTAAAAGAAATTTATCTGGCTTTGTTTTTTTTTATTTAGTCTACTTTTTAACATCAGATTGATCTAATTTTTTTGCAACAATGTATACTGAAGACGCACAAGGGGATTCAGAGGGTTCAATTATATATTCGTTTAATTATTTGTTTATCGTTGTATTTATTTGTTTATTTAGTTCTTCTTGTTGAGTTTGATGTATCCTAAAAGAACGTTGATAAATAGGATTATTATCTATTTAATTTATTTGATGTTTAATGGAAGTAGTTGCACTACTAAAATTATAAAAATAAAATTTCATTGAACTATCACCAGAACCGAAAAATTTACTCCTATACAGCGTCTCTATTAAAACATTTTGGCTTGTTATACCATGTGAGGAACTATATTTTTTTCTGGTTTTTTAATTACTATTAAAATATTTATCAGCTTCTGAAGTAATTTCAATTAAAATTTTCATTTCATTTCAATTTCAATAAAATGGTTCACATATCTCAAAATATGGTAAATATGATTTAACATGATTAAATACAATTCTATGATTCCTATTCTTGTTTTTGAACCTTTTGAAATTTTGACGTATTTAGTTTATTATTATTTTGAATATAATTTTCCTGGCAATAATGTCCATGTTCATGTGGATATTGTTCAGATGTTTCATTATCATCATTATACAATACCTCTTCATGTACTATCCCTTTTCTAAAATTAATTAGTTCTGATCGCATTTGAGGGGCTGCTCTCATAGAAACATTCTCTGTTTTACTATGTGACATTCTATTTTGTTGATTTTTAAAATAACTTAATTTATATGTGAGGTATATTTTGTTGCATTGGCAATATTTGATTTATTGATCGATTTTTATTAAAATTTGGTTGATTATTTTGATGATTAAAAATTCAGTTGATGAGGGAATTTTTGTTTATTATTCGCGGTGGTGGTATTTGATTTTGTTTGTTTTATATTTTTCACTTTCGGCGTCTAAGTGCAGTATATTCGATGCGGAGCCATTAAAGTTACAATTTGATCATGGAACGACAAACTAATTTTTAAAGTAACCTGAGCAATACTGATGTAAGGTTTCATTATTTTTTCTCGATTACTGGATCGACATTTTTATTATCTTATAACTTACTTTTAATACAAAATATTTTTTGTTTTAACTCAGATATTAAATCTTAAAAAATACCTCTACGTTTGTAATTTAATCGTTCAATTAATTAAGTATTAAATACACAATTATCACCATATTCTTTTTTTAAAGTTAATTCTATAATACACGATTTAAATGAGTGTTCCATCATACTAACATTTAAAGCGGCTTTTCCTTCGCGGCTTACCTCACTCAATAATAACATTACTTTTTCTGGAGTTTATCCTGCTACTACTTTTAGTACCAGTAGTTACCATTGCTTAGCACAATTCAAATAATTATATAATGTAAAAATATCACCATTATACGTTGGTACAAACTTTTAAAGTTCTTTATGGGTCCATAGTGATATTTCGTATCTTTTAACTAAGATTTGTTCACTAATAGGAACTCTAAAATCACTAGACAAATTTCTTGTGTAACTTACGATATCCTCGATATTAGAAGGAGGGTGATTCACTTCACTCTTATTTATTTATTTTTATATACAAAAGTAGGGGAAAGGAAGGTTAGATGGAAAGGATTTGTGATAAGGACATGCTACTCAGTACTTACAGTAAATGAATACTAATTATTATCTTAAGCATCCTTTTTTTTCTTTTGACGTATTTATTTTTTGTAGTCCTCAGCAGATAGTATTGAGATACTTCGCAAAACTTTGTCCAGATGATTGAACGGGATTTTATGTTCGCGTTTATAAATATGTAGTTTGAATTAATTTGCGTTAAGATTCTACGCTGCTGAGCAAAGTCAAAATATATGAAAATACATATTTAATAAAATTAAATTTATACTAAAACTAGTCTACTATTTTACTTGGTGGTAGGGCTTTGTGCAAGCCCGTCTGGGTAGGTACCACCCACTCATCAGATATTCTACCGCTAAATAACAGTACACTGTATTGTTGTGTTCCGGTTAGAAGGGTGAGTGAGCCAGTGTAATCGCAGGCACAAGGGACATAACATCTTAGTTCCCAAGGTTGGTGGCGTATAGGTGATGTAAGGAATGGTTAATATTTCTTACAGCGCCTTTGTCTATGGGCGGTGGTGACCACTTACCATCAGGTGGCCCATAAGCTCGTCCGCCAACCAATGCCATAAAAAAAAAAAAAGTCGAATATCCGTTGAGTGAATCTTCTATTGCTCCAAATGTTAGGTACTTTGTTTCCTAATTAATTCATTCATCATTGTCTTCTTTGTTAAGTCTATGTTTCGTGATTAACTCCCGGTAGGACATCAACACATTCCTCGAATAAAATTTCTTATATGACTTGAAAAATAGTTACCTAGTATTGTATTTTGCCGTTTGCGAGTTATAAAAATGTCTGAAGGTACGTACGGATAGCGCGTACACTGATACGCGTAGTCAGTTTACGCGTGTCCGGAACGGCATGTCCGTACCTGTAGCTACGCGTACACTCTTGGGGAACGCGTACCGCGCGAGCTATCACTCGCGCGAGCCGCTGTCGGTCGGTTTTTGGTCGCACGTCAAAGAAGACGCACACGACCTTGTACGCTTTATTTGGACGGCGTAATGAATAGACACGCGAGTTCTTCGATTTTCAATACTAAAAATATTATCAAATTGATTCAGCTGTATGAATTTCATCGGGTCTTATGGGATAGCACACTAACTAGATCGATTGACCTCGCGTACAGGTTCGCGGCGGTCCGTACAGGCGCTGTACGCGTATCCAATGTACGCGTGGACAGTGTTTGCCAACTACGCGTAACACAGGAACGCGCTATCCGTACGCAGCTTGACAGACTATATGTAAACAGCATGATTTGGCCCTTGGCGTCAGCGGCGACGTTAGTACCTACCACAATGTACACCTGCCTTGAGTTAGAAGAATATGTATTAGTCTACGTACAAAGCACATTTCTTTTTTTACACGTCTCCTATATCAAAATATATTTTAAAAACATCCTGATTTGTATGGCAATACACATGTTCCAGTTAGCATTCAAATTAGAACAAAGTTAGACAAACTTTATTAAACCAAGAATATATAATTACGTTTATTGAGAACTTTGTAGCCGTTCTCAAGCCGCAATTACAACCTTGTGTAAGTGCCTTGATTTATTATTCTCTACTCCTACAATCACCCCAAGACAACTTCTACAATAATTATGTTCTACAAAACAAATAACATGTAATTATATTCTAACTTTTGTGATTGCGTTAAACGTGTTTTAACTTATTGTGGACATATATTGGTCATACTTTTCGGCGTAACATATTATACTTGGACAATTATAAGAACATTCTTAGGACACGTGACGACAGTACTGAAACCCCACTTTCCCCTTATCGTTAGTTGCCTGTCTTGGTGGTTGCCATCCACTCGTTAATTATTTTATAAGCAAACATCAATATTCTATATTTATTGTCGTCCAGTTAGAACGGTGAGTCATAAGTATATCAGTGTGATTAAAGGTCCAAGCAATTTAACACCTTAGGACACAAGGTAAGTGACACATTGACGATGAAAAAAGACGTATTATTGGCTATCAACCGATCCTTAAATAACTCAAAGTCAAAGTCAAAAATCTTTATTCAATATAGAAGTGTTTACACTTGCTTATTGATTGTCAAAAATCTACCACCGGTTCGGAATTTAGCACCTCGGACCTGAGAAGAACCGGCGAAAGAAACTCAGCGGGATATATATATATATATATTTTTTAACCATTATTATGTACAATGATAATTATATTTTAGTTATTTGAAGCAGCCTGGAGGCGATCATTTCATTCCCAAGGTGTGCAGTTAACTAAAAAGTCATTAGTGTTGTACACAAACGCTCTTTAACGATTCTTTTGAATTTTATAATTGAATAATTTTGAACGTTTTCTGGGATCCTGTTGTAAAAACGTATACATTGCCCCAAAAAAGAGTTACTAACCCTGTGTAATCGGGTACTTGGAGTAACAAGTTTATTCTTGTTCCTAGTGTTAATAGAATGTACGTCACAATTTCTGGGAAAATCGTTTATGTTTTTGCGTACATACATAACATTATCAAAAACAAATTGAGAAGCGACAGTCATTATTTTAATTTCTTTAAATTTATCTCTTAACGAATCTTTTGGGCCCAGGTTATAAATTGCACGAATAGCCCTCTTCTGCAGTACAAAAATAGTATTAATGTCAGCTGCATTACCCCAGAGTAGGATGCCATACGACATTATACTGTGGAAATAACTGAAGTACACAAGGCGAGCCGTATCCACATCAGTCAAAAGTCTATTTTTTTTTACCGCATAGGCTGCAGAGCTGATTCTATTCGCCAACTTATTTATATAAATAATTTTAATAAAAAAAAATGTCCGTTAAATAATAATGTGCCATTGCTCAGCAGGCCTCTTCCCTCTTCTCTCAACTCTTGAAAGTTCAGAAAATATGTAACTCCAGGAAACTCCAAAAAAACGCTTGGTGCTCGGATTGAAGGTGTCGCTTTATGCAGCCGAAAATTGTTCTTTTTAATATATTTAAACAGACTTATGGTAAATTTGTCGAATCACGGCTTAACCTCGAAAATGCTCCAATATTTTTCCATCGTTTTTACTAATAGTATGTAGTATCCTAAGTAATATTAAGGAGGCACATGGCTTTGAACCTCTTAAAAAAAATAAAAAGTGATGGTTAGGTTATGTTTTCACAGCCTTAGGTACGGGTTGGGTTTAGAATTAGAATTAGAAGAACAAAGTGTTGTGTATAGGCCGACTCTGTTAATTCTGACTCAATATGGTCTTGTCGGTCTTACCCTCTAGAGTGGTTTTTTAAAAAACCGAAGGCGCCACGGGTGTCCGGCACGCGCCTTTTGTAACAAAGCACAGGCACATCGTGTTCACAAAAGGCAAAGGTGCTGCAATTCCCGTTGCGCCGAAGACCACTGAGTTTTGAAATTGTTGATAAATAGCCTGATTTTAAGATTAGAATAATAAGATTAGTTTTTGTCAATATCTCAGGAACGGAGCAAATTCGGATGATGTGAGTGGTGCCAGGGAGTAGGGAGAATACCCATACCCTAGGGCCGATCATCGACCACCGAAGAGCCGGAGAGGGTAAAAAGGGTAAAATTTGGGGCACTTTTGAGGTGGAGCCGTGATTCGACCAATTTACCCAGAATTATTTACATTACATTACAATGTTTTAAAAAAATACCTGAGAACTATTAAAATCAAATTAATTTAAATTGATAACTAATATTAATAATTAATTGCCCTCTAATTATATAGAAGATTTATAGAGATATATTCCTTACTAGTTTCTTCGTCGAGGATTAGCATGTTATAAATATGATGTCCCTAATAATAATTATTATGAATACTCACAAGCAGACTAGCGCCATCATAAGATTTATACTGTCACTATCTAGTCCATTTCCATGAATTCGGCTCAGAAGATAGATGGCGTATATAGCGTTTTAGAACTACACTTTTTTTAAATATGGCAATAAGGGTATTTGAACTTTGAAGAATTTAGCCTTCATTATCCGGATAAATAACAATTAATATTAAATTTAAAATGGTAAATTTCAATAATCGTCGATGTACGTATGCACCGACTTAAGATTCTGTACTTGGTGTAGGTAATTATATAAAATGATACATATACTATTTCGAATAGTTAGAATCAGACGAATTAAATAGTATTATAAAATATAACAATGCTATTTTTTGCACTCCCAATTTGGTGTGGCAACTTTACCGAGTTTGCAGTTTGAGGTTAGAACTTAAATGCCTACTGCTAAGACATTTGACGTTGAACGAAAAAGAACATATTTGAATAAAAAAATGTCTTAATTTGAATATTAATAAATTTTAATTAAATGCTCCATTTTTAGTTGCTTGGTAAATATGTTTGCAAAATACAATTACCAATTAGCCACTCTAGTGTGACCAAAAATAATATTAGTCGTCTTATGATTTGAACAAACTTGCGTGTAAAATTTCAAAACATATTTTACTGCAGCTAACAGTTATTAGATAAAGGTAATCTATTTCTAGTCGTCCTGACCAAGTTTGATTTTATATTTGTTAACATAGTAGTTATTTTAAGATTTTGTTAAAGGCAAAAAGGTATTTCATTTATGTTTCGAATGATAAATAACATTAGAGTGACCTTGTCAATTGTCAAAGCTCAGTGGCGGGATAATTGAGCGCTCTTCAGACCCCTGCCAACTTGCCAACATCTATTTAGAACAATTCTCATCCCAATTACATATTTAACCTTGTGAATTGATGCTATCTTTTTATATTAAATATTACGATTTAAGGCTATATATTCACCATGGAGACGCAGCTCGTACAAATATTAGCAAACATGATTAGTTTGTTAACTGTTTTATCATGTTTATTTCTGAAAGTGCCTCAAATCTTATACATAAGAAAGAAACAATCTGCTGATGGAATATATATGCAGGCAATGTTAATGGAAATCACTGGGTTTGTCTTTTTTTAGTTTTATTTTTGTTTCAATTATATCATGAATGTATTTAGATAATTAATAAAATAGCTGAATAATAATTTCATTACAGTATGTAATAAAATTCAGCCTGCAATATCAGTTTATGTAATTAAAGAAATTGACTTATTTGCAAATAGATAAGATCAGACAAGCTTTAAATATATTCAATATAAATGTAAAAAAAATTGGAACTCAATATATCCATGATCAAAATGGCTTCTTTTGTAATTTCATTTATAAATGAGAAATTAAGTTAGTAATTAATATTTTAAAACATTGTTCAAAATATTGAATATTTTTATAGATTTTAATTAATATAATTTAACATGCTTCCTTTTACAATTATTTTTAATTGAATATATTTTGCAGATTTACAATTGTAACTCTCTACAATTACACAAATCAATACAGTGTAATGACATATTTGGAATATCCCATTATACTCCTGCAAGTTTATGTACTGTTGTATTATGTATTAAAATTTAAAGGGTACTTATCAGCTCCTGTTGTGCCTTTTTTAATAACAGCATATTTTGCAATAATTCTCAGCTTTGTCCTCGAGATACTACCAAAAGAAATACTATCCTATTTAGTGGTAAATATAATTATTAATACTTATATTTCACTTATGTTACTATACTTAATTATTTGATAAATTTATTGAAAGTGGTAATCTAGATTGTGATGCTGCCTGGCAATTAAAAAATCAATGTAGGCATATTAAAATAATATACATATAGTTATATATAAAATATATAAAAAAAATAGAAAATTTTCTATACATTTCATGAGAAAGTGTATTAAGTAATATATATATTTATTTGAAATATAATCAAGATAAATGCATATGATTTTGATTGAAGTATCTAATATATTTAATATGTTTTTAATAGTATTAGAATGGCAGAACAGACTTATATGTAATTATGTTTTATTTTTAGCCTTTTTGTACACCTTTGAGTGGATCTGCCAAGGTTACCTATATTTATGGAATAATCAAGGCAGCGAATGCAGATGCTGTATCATTAACTACATGGATTATTTCTGTTTTAACAAACATATGTAAGGACAACAATTATAATATAAATATTTACAATGCAAGTGTAATGTTAAAATTGGGTGGTGGGTTATTGACAAGTAAAGTGTCAATAAAAAAATTATTTAGATTTCTTTGAGGCAAAAAAATATTGGTAGAGTTGAAAAAGTTTTTAAACTAAACAAATCCTCAAAAGAAAGTACTCCGGAAGTCAGATAAATTATTTTAACATTACAAATAGATTTACAAAAACAGCAAATCTATGTTCACAAATATTTTATTCAAAAAAAATGAAAAAGTAATTTTCTTATAATATTCTAAATTTAATTGTTAACATAATCTGGCACCAGCATGTTTACATCTGTTTAAATTAAGCTTAAACAAATATTTACTAAACATAAAAAAAAAAATTTTTAAAGTTCAACCAAAATATTTGAATACATGTCAAGATTCAAATTCAGGTAAAATTATTCAAAATTGACTACTAAGTTACTTAAAGTAAAGTTACAAACAAACAAGTCAAGTTTATCAACTTGATTCAACCAAATGTCTAAATAATTGTAAATTAATTTAAACAGTATAGTATTAAATCTCGCGAGGTTAAGTTTCGGCGAAAATAAATACATATGTAAAAATTTCATACCAAGATCCAGTAATATAAATTAGTGTGATAAAATTTTACTTCCTTTAAAGTTTCCAAAAATCCATCTTCACTAAGTAAACTTCAAATTATAAGTTTCCCAGAAGTAAACTTCTATTTAAATCTTCAAAATATCCAACGAAATTAAGTCGAAATGTTCCTCGAAAAGCGTTGAAAATATCCAATCGAAGATGATGCCAAAGAAAATTATTCCCATAAATTATTCCCATAAATTATTCAAGATAATCATCCCAGAAAAGGACTGAAGAGATTAATCCATGAAATAATTGAAGAAAATAAGTGATGAAAAATATCGTACAAAAATAACTGTAGAAAAATAACTGTAAAAGGAGAAATAATTCTGATTAGAATCTATTACAAATTTCGAAATCTTATACTTTTAACTTTAATATTTCAAACGACTTACCCGGTCAATCCCGGTTATTTTTCACAAATAACAAAATGCATCATGGGAAACATTCTAAAAATACCCTGTAAAGAACCACAATCGTTGTTACGACACAGTACAATTCGAATAAATTCAAATAGAACTCACTGTTCATTAAAACAACTATTTTCAACAATATTCAAAGTTTAAAACAAAATAAAAGTTATAAAAACTTCGAAAATAAATTAGCGTCACATTTCGACTCAAAAAGCGGAAGGAAAGTGGAGCTTTAGACAAATGTCAAAGATCATCTCAAAGATAAGATAATATAAAGATAATAAATCACAATTAGTCCGGAAATGCATAAAAAGTGCATTTTCATTTTAAATGTCAAAATTAGCGGTAATTTTAAATTATGCGTAAACATAACCTTAGAAATTGTTGTCAAAGTCAATTGACAGATGACATCCAATATTTTATGTTAGAAATTCAATAATTTTGTTGAATATACTTTAAAAGAATGTAGACATGGAAATAATATAATGTTATAACAAAAATCTATATGCATTTTTTCATCTTTTCAGCACGTCTCTTTACTGTGTACGTTGACTCTGCTGATACGAAATTAATGATCAACTTCCTGGTATCTACAACACTGAGTGCTGGAGTTCTAGCCACAGCTATTTACTATCAAAGGTATCCAACAAAACCTACACCACAAAAACAGAGAAGAAGACGAAGTTTATCCGCCGACCGAAATCATCAACATAAGGAGTAATTTATTGATAAAATTTCTCATCAATATTTATAAATACAATGAAAGCAATAATAAATTCTTAGCTATATTTTGAAAACTAGCAAATGACATGCTTAAATTTTAGACATTTTTTATGTTTATATTGATCAATCTATATTATGCATGTTAAGCCACTAGTTTGTTAGAAATTTATATATAAAATATTCTAATAAGGTAAAAGACACTAGAGTATTTAAAAATATATAGTTATTAATTTAGATATGTCGCATAATACCTATGTTGGTTATGATTCCTTCCTTAGTAAAAATAGATTTCCTATCTCACTTTCTATATTGCCTTATTTGAGCACAATATTATATTTATACTTAATGATGCTTGTGCGATGTAAACTGAAAACAAAAGGCATTACAAACACAGTATTAAGTTGAAAAATTGTATTGAATTTTGTTCTATGTTGTCTAGTCAAATTGATCCAGTACAAGGGCTGAAAATTATTTATATTTATCAGATTTAAAATAACTCACTTAGATATTAAACTAAAGCACAATATTAGCGCACAATTTTGCGATTAGGTTTCTCAAAAAAGTGTGCTATAATCCAATGAAAAATGTGCTTACTAAAACAATTTAAAAAGACATTTTGTGATAATTATAATTATTTTATGTTTATGTATTCCATGTTAATAAAATATTTGCCTAGTCAATTATAACGATTAAGTAAAGTCATAACAACGAATTGTTGTAGCCATACAGAAAATGAATCTCAAAAAGAAAAAAAAATAATATACTAAGGTATAGTAAAAATGTAACTACTATAGAGATCAGAGCTGAAAATACTTTGTTAGAAGTCATAAATTGAATGATATTGTGTACAATGAATATATATATTTAAATTGAGTGCCAAATGAGGCTTGCTTGTTAAATATTTAATAGTTATATTCTGGCATATTGTTACATTTAACATATAATATTTAATAAATGATATATAGACAAGAGGCGACAATTTTATTATTTAACATCTATATCGTCGATTAACATGTAGAACTATTTCATTTTATTTCTCATGACGTCATAACCATTTCTCTAATGTTTCAAGAATCTACACTTTTTAAATCTTTAAATTTCTTCAATACTTTCTGCACAGAAGAGTTATTTATAAAAGATGAAGATTGTATAGTTACTAATTTTAGTCTGCGTTCCATTTCTAAATTAGAACTATAATTAGATTTCCTTTTCGAATTTCCTTTGGTAGGATTTTTTGAATTAGTAAAGAGTAAACGTGAATAAAAAGTTCTGGAAGATACATTTGTGGATGATGGAGGTAGTTCCGTTTTATGCGACGTTTTATTGGAACTGTGTAGCGGTGAGCAAATTTGTTCTGATCTGTAAATCTCGCAGGCTGGTTTTATAGCGCAGCTTCTGACTTCGGGTAATGCTGGTAGCTCCTCTGGCTCACTCAGACTATATTCGTTTGTTCGTTCTTCATGAAATTTCATTTTTTGTCTCGAGTCGAGCAGTGCTTTATTGCGTAATTGTCTATTTCTTCGCTTAGTATTACTTTTGGCTAAAATATTTTCGGTACCACAAACTTGTATATATGGGTTACAATCAATCTCAACTTGCTCTTCCGTTGAAAGTAGATCGTCACGAAAAAATCCGTATCCATCGCGAACATCGTGATATCCTTCTATTATAAGCCATCCTAAAGTAAATATTACAAGTGAAACAGTTGTGAAGAGCGCTACAACGGTTAACGTATCAGGACCCATAAGCTTAAACTGACTTTTTGCAAGAACACCGTAAGTCACAAAATTTTTCGTGTGTTCGTTGTCGTTACCTCGACAAGTGTAAAATCCTGAATGGTTATCAGGAGATATAATCAGCCTTAAAACTCTACCGTCGTCCATTGAACTAATATTCTTATTATCTATACCAGTGTCTAAGTAAAGCCAGTAAGCATGGTAAGGTGATCTAGTATGTCGAGCGTATACACATATTAAATTCAATTTTTTGGTCTCACCCCAATGAGTCTCGTGATAAGATCCTGATATACTAGCTGTTCCTGAAGAAAGCTGAATGATTCCGTTTTTATATCTTTCCATACTCATGTTACGCAAATCTACTAAGACATTATTAATTTTTAAAGAAGCTATTATACCAAAAAATGAAGTGATGTCTTCAGATAGCTTATTTCTCAACGGTAAGGGTATTCCTCCAATGAAATATTCATTAGAACATAAAATATTCGCCATCGTTTTATTAGCATAAGGTCCACAAGTTGATCGGTTAGCATTGGTTGAAGAATGATGAGTCAAATTTGAATATTTCTGTTTGGACAATCTACGTTTTCTAAATTTATCGTCCGCCAGTAGTACATGAAGGCGCTCACCAGTGTTAATCGAAACTTCAATTGTATTAGTTTCATTACGTTTAGTTAGTTTTATATCAAGCCACTGGTCGGGTAAACATTCAGTAGAACTTATTGCTTCTGATTTAAATTCAACAGACGCAAATTTAAGTACCAATCGCATATTTTGTAACATCATGTAAAACCAACTATTATTTCGGTAGTCTTTAAAAAAAAGAATCATACCGCTATCACTTTTTGATTTAATGGTAAGTTCCAACTGCCAGTCATCTTGTAGTCTAAAACATGGTAATCGTAAATATTGTTCGTTCTCAAGATATATATACGCTTCTTCAATGTTGGCACTTTCGTAAGCTATATTCGATGCTGATGTTGGAAATAAGGCGGTTTTACTTGGTTGACGTTCACGTTCAATAAATAAACTTATTGGCCTAAAATTTACCATAGCTTCTTGAATCTGTCCATGTAATTTCTCACCAATAAAAACATTTATTTTGTCATTTGTTAATTCTGGATCACAAGGAAAGACACTATGAATTGGATTTTGTGCATCATTTACTCTAATGGTTACTGCTTCATTACTGACTGTTAACATAATTGAGTGCCATACTGAAGGTTCAAGTGCTAAAGGTGAACATGAACGTGGAAGGCTGCAAGTTTTTGAAGATCCGTGTGCATCGAAGCAAATGTGCCATTTATGTAAGCTGACACGTACGCGGGGACTATGAATTGTTCCTCGGCGTATAAGTGTCCCATGAGGAGACAATGGCATAAAGCGGATATAAAAATGAAAAAATGTGGAACGTTTTTTTGGAAAATCGTACTGCAAAACCGAATCACCATTAAATACACAAATGATGTGCCTATAAACTTCACATGGAGTTAAGTGACAAGATCCAACATCAAATTTCGGTCCAACACAATTCGTTCCACCGCCTGATGGTATCGGTCTTGTGCATGATCTTGTTCTAGATCGTCTACCAGCTCCACAAGTCTGTGAACATGGACCCCAAGCACCCCAGCCGGACCATCCACCGTTGAGTAAACAATTTTTTACATTACAAGATTCCACCTCTTCATATTGGCCACGGCAATGAGTTGTCCAAGCAATGTCAGCTACTGAAATGTTTTTCTCAATGCACGCTCTCTTCCTACGTCGAATTCCAGTGCCACATTTTTCCGAGCATTTTGTCCATTCACCCCATTCACTCCAAGTTCCACTAACACTGACCTCAGAACGTTGTTCGTCAATGGCGCATTGATCGCCTTCACATTCTTTATTTTGCAAAGGTGTGCCGAGACAAACTAAATGAGATACTGAAGGAGGAGGTGTATCGCATCGCCGAATTCTCCACATAAATCCTTTTCCGCATTGTGCTCCACAAGTCGACCATGGCATCCATTCGCCCCATTCGCCGTTAACAGAACAACCTATATCATGTTTTACACACTGGAGGGCATTCCACAATGCTTCAGAATTAAGCTGCCATGTATTTTCTGCAGTGAGTGCAGCTTCCACGGCTTCGTAAGGACATTCCATTTGAAGACAACGTTCCATAAACGCCGGAATTACTTCTAGTTGATGTAAAGCTTCAGCTCGCGCTATATTTCCTTTCACGATTTTGCGATAATCATCCACCGTACAATTTTTTAGGTAACAAGATTCAATTTGTTCATCTAAACCGTTGCAAGAAAGGCCTTCTTTTGATGGCGGGGGATTATTACATTTTCTAAGTCTTTTTCGATGACCAACAGTATCGCAAGCACCGTGACATGTCGACCAAGGCGTCCAAGGTGACCAAGCACCGTCGATAGGACAATCAGAGTCAATTATAATACCCAATCCACATTCTAGGCGCCATGTTGACAGAAGACGTTTATCACCTGGCTTTTTACACTGTACAACAAATACAAATAATAAATATTGTATGCAAATTATTATTATTTTATTATAGAAGTAACTCGTTTTAAAACTCATATTTGCTACAAATTGGATAGCTATATTTAATTGTTGAAATACTGTCACTTTTGAAGTCAAAATAATTTGACTGTAATAGGTACCTACTGTTTCACGTAGATAAAAAAATTAAAAAAAGATATAATTCTATAGCATGATGATGTTCTATAGATGTGCCACAGTAATTTGATAATTATGTTAATGTTAACTTAAATTGAAGTAGGATATTATATTGAAATCTTTGAAAACTTTCTTTTACTCGTTAAGTTTTCAGTTTCACTTTTTTGTCGACGTTTGATTTAGATTAGAATGACAATACCTCAGTCCTAAATACGACGGAACTAAATTTAAATAAAAAGAAAGAAAATTGAAAAATACTTATTTAGGCAACTATATTAAGACTGGCAGGACATTTTATGCATAAACCAAACATTTTTACTTTTTTCCTTATCGATGAATATTAAGAGGCTTTTAAATAAATAAAATACTTTGATATAATATAAATGATTTAATAATAATTTTATAAAACAGTAACAATCCAAAAATAAATCTATAACATTTAATGAAATGGATGATTGCAACAGCAGAGTATCTTTTAGATGCTCGGGCGCAAAGGCTAAGCTGTGATCTGTATATAAAGCTATTACATTCCATCTCATTACAACATGTACATATAAATCTATAAAACAGTTTATCATCATAAATATTATATGATTTAATCAAATGTTATATTATTCATTGGTAATTTGCGCTTGAAAGGCTTCTTTGATAGATGTTTGTCAGATTATGTTAGTGCGTTGCTGTCATTTTGTAAATGTTAATACCGGATTTGCTCGACGAACATTTGAGTATAGGCTATTCCAACGACAAGAGAACAATGAGATCGAATTGATGCAATATTATTGGTCGAGAGCTTGAATAATCTATGATATTTATTATGGATATTCGAAATAATGACGATTAAAAAGTCGACAAAGCTATTATCTAGTTTCGAAATCAAATTAGAGTGGATATAAATAGTTAAGATGTTGCATTAGATATATCAATCAAGAACTATTTCTAATCAACAAAATTGCTTGAGCATATCTAATGAAATACGTTTGGAAGGTTTGTTTATCTTTATTCTCTCTTCGATTGGAATAGACAAGCAACATAAGCGCCCGTCGACACAATCCAATGTATTTTTATTTTCCCCCACTTACAAAAAGTGACTTATGTACTAGTAGTATCTGCTAGAACGTATTTTAGCGTGTTTATAATTACTTAGAAAAGGTGCGTAAAAGTATATTATTTGATAAGTTAGATTTAATTAATTACATTCATATATACCTATTAGTAATTTCAGCATATCGAGTAATCTTTGTTTACTTTAAAGTAATCAGCAATCTGTACTCAAGATATCTTGCTCCCAGCTGAAGTGCGGTGAGTGAGCACAAAGGTTACACCTGCATCTCACTGCTTAAATCGTATTTATTATTTTTGTATATATTAGAAAAAAACGATGAAAATATGTTACAAGAAATTTATTTCCTTAATTAAATAGTAAATCAATGTTAAATAAGTGATTTTCTAATAATGAGATGTACTTTTATTTTACCATTGAGGTGTTAATTATGGACATGATAAAACTAGGGTACTATATTTGCGCTCCTTAAAAAAACTGTCAGAAACTTTTGTTAATAGTGCACTGATATCATATTTTATAATGTCAATATGTTGCTACTTTTTGAATATTTTATACATACTTATACAGTTTTTAAGGTAGGCTAAAAACTTTCAATAAATTAGCACCCAATTTTGAGGATGATTATATGCAAAAAATATAGGACAATGAAGTAACAAAGAAAATGAATTTGAATCAATATTTTCCGATACTTGCAGCCACTGTAGAAGCCAGTCCCTCATGTCTTGGTTAGATAAGTGACTACTATTTAAACCTCTGATAAGACATGCATTTCGTAGAGCATCGGTGCTCAATGTTTCTACACCACCTTCCCTGAAAATAGCCTTATCCATTTGTAAAAGTAAAAATGCTTTGTATTTCAATTTTTTCCTCCTGAATATACTTTTTTTTAATCCATACATTTTAAGCAAGTAACCCTGGAATAGAAAAAAATGATTTTTATGAATATTATTAACATTATACTACTTTAATTGTGTTAATATTGTCATGTGGTTTTCCTGCACGTCATAGGCTGAATATGAAATCTATTTATTTCATGTGATACATAATAAGTATGACAATTATAGATACTTTTAACAACAATTTATGTAGTGTTATTTTTTAGTATGTAGTTATCTTACCTTCAGTAAGAAGTATTTATCTAGATTTAAATGACACTATTGGTGCAAATTTGAAGGAACATGGTAGTACTTCCTATATTATATAGTATTTTTATCATTGTCATAAATGTTAATTGTAGCAATTTATCAACACCTGTTTTTCAGGTGAATACTTTTCCTTACTATAGAGATAACTACATAAAACACTCACAGAAATATCAGTTTCGGAAATTTAAAAACAAATAAATTTCAAAAATATCTTCAGTGATATTATATTTGTAAAATAGTATTATAAAAGAAAATATTGGATTTTTGGTATAGGTTGTCGGGCGAGCATATGGGCCATGTGATGGTAAGTGGTGGTCACCACCGCCAATAGAAAATGGTGCCGTAAGAAATTTTAACTATTCCTTACATCACCAATGCCCCATCAAGTTCCCTAACTTGATGCTATGTCCCATGTGCCTGTAGTTACTTTGTCTGTTACCTCTTCAAGCTTAAACCACTGAACCAATTTAGATATAATTTGGTATTAATATAGTTGGAGTCACGGGAAGTCAGTTTTTGAGCTATATAGGTAAAGTTATATATATCACCTGCAGGTAAATGTGCTGGTTCAGCTAGTATTTCATGTATTCAAAACTTATAAATTCTACTCTGGGTAAGCGGGATTAAGATTTAAGAGTTATTTTAGTTTTAGATTCTTACCATTTGAGAAACCCATCTCAGATGGTAAGAATCTTCTGAAGGGGTTACACTAGTTGTCACAGTCAAATGAGCTCCTTAGTAAACTAATATTAAAGTTATTAGTTATGAACTTACCATGTGGGAATAAGTCAAATTAGATAAACTGTATGGTTCTTTGCTG
The DNA here is from genome assembly GCF_037043105.1 of Vanessa tameamea. Classification (NCBI taxonomy): domain Eukaryota; kingdom Metazoa; phylum Arthropoda; class Insecta; order Lepidoptera; family Nymphalidae; genus Vanessa; species Vanessa tameamea. The sequence goes on along the minus strand of NC_087341.1, from coordinate 5,337,016 downwards.
AACAAATCCTTACAGGCCAATACTTCTTGTGCAGTTGGATGAACACCAGAACCAAGTAAACCAATAATTCTTTTCCATTGTTTTTTCATATCACCCGAAGAAACAGAGTTCATTTTTGCTTGAAGTGCACGAAAAACCGGCTTGTTATTCTTAAGACGGTCAGTAAGATCTTGTACGGTAAATTCAGCTTTTTGTTGTATTGACCAGAAATGAGAACTTAACAACTTCTTTGGTTTTAAAAATCTGAAACAGATAAATATAATTAAAGCAGTAGGTATTTAAATGAAATAAGTTCTTGTAATGAACAGCATTTCCTTGTTTTAGCCTGTAGTATGTTGATACTAAAGGCTAAAACAAGGAACTACAATATTTTTTTACACAAAATCATATTAATCTCTTAAAATATGTATGATATGAAATGTGACTGTTTTAATACAAGTTTTCTATTCTTCTATTAGATATATTTGGTTTTATTAGTTGTAGCTAAGGTAACTTACGCTAGAGGAAATATCACATAGTTTCCAAATGGTACAGCTGACAATATTAAAACGGGAGCAATCCTCCACATATCTGAAGGCATCTTCTGATATAATTCTATATCTTGGCGAGACATGTTAGAGAAACCACCATTTTTAGCTATTTTAAATCTCAGTGAAATGTAGGTTTTTAAATCTTTTAAGAACTCTTTAATGCCTACACTAAAAACTCTGTACATTCTCATTGCCGAAGGAAATCTGTTTTCTAATACTTTGGTGTAGTTTTTAACATAATCTATATATCTTTGTATAATGTATGTCCTAAGTTTTTCTTTTTCATGTTTTATTGTGTTTGTGTGTTTTGTGCAACGCTGTATCAGAAACCTGAAATTGTGCACAAGAAAAACATTTTAATTTGTATACATAATTTATGAGTCATACTTTTTATACATGTTTGAAATAGTTATGAAATTTATGAATAATATAATATAATCAGAACTAATACATAACAATTACATAAAACGGAATAACATGCAATGTGAAATGGCATAATAAGTAACTATTTCGTAATAAAGTATTATTTTATATAATTCAATACATTTTTCATATTACTCATAATAATAACAGTAGCTTTGCCAAATTAATTTGTAAGCAAATTAGATCCATTCAGTTTAGAACATGTAAACTGGATTTAAATACGCAAAAATATATTACCCATTTTCATGATATGTTGGATTTCGTTTTTGATGATATTTTCCTAATGGAACTGAACAAAAACGATTACATTGTAACATCAACCTAGAAACAGCTACTAATCTGTGAATAGACATTATATTTGACTAAAATAATGCCACTTTTTTCTCTTATTACAGTATTAAAATTGTACGGTTTTTAAAATATTTCATTATGACTTTAACATGAATATGGTGTTGCTGCTAGATTAAAAAAAAACCCTAAGTTCTATTAAAATGTTGCCAGTTAAAATAAAAATTAAAATGTTAAAATATAATTATTTAGTTTGAACATGATATTATCTTAAGAAAATCAATAACATAATTTATTTGTATTTCATTAATAAAACAGAAATTAGAAGTAGGAAATAGAAATGACTATTAAAGACAAAATGCTGTGACTTTAGACAAGAAAGTAAGAAAAAATAGGTAAGGCGCAAGAGGTCTCTTTGTGGGACTTGAGTATCTTTAAGATTTTAAGATATGAGGGATAAGTATTGGTACAATATATAAAAAACAATGAAAGGTGATTATTTATATATTACATACCTTAACAAATTACAGTTAAACCTGTCAGAATCTACTATTTTTGGATATTATGTAGTTACGAGGTATGGTCTTCTCGACACCATTTTTAGATAATTAATATAGAAAACATTGAATGCGAATGATGCTTAAGAAATTTTAATATATCAACATCTATAGAGACTATCGATTTCAAGTCGTTGGAGATATTTCCAAACACAAGCAGAATACATTTTTAAGCTATAAAATTGTGAGTAGGTATTGTTTTGTTGTATATTTTAACAAGATTTATTGCAACCAATTCCTTTCAAATAGAATCACATAGAATCTACGTTGTATCGAGATCTAGCTTTTAAAAAAGATTTTTTACTACCTGTTAGCCATCACTAAGGATCGGTATTTTTATGGACAAAATATTATACAAAGCGCGCTTCAACCGCTCATTCGCCACTTGTCGTATATATCAAAACGAAGTGAAGAACGAGAAGTTTTTTCAATTGATCTGAGACTTTTTTCGCAATTTTAGAGTACAGGTGGTATGATGTTTTCGCATGTCATATTTATCGGTAATGCCCAATCGAACAAGGTCAACCTATCTAAGGTAAGGCGATGTAGTCCAGTCATTAAGTATATACAAATAAAAGGCTGAGAAATGCAAATTAACTGAGAAGGCTGAATTTTGAACATGTTGTAGTGAGGGCTTAGAAAAGCTTAACTTGAAATTTTCGACCTCGATTTGATGTGCATTCGCCGCCATTTTGTGTTAATAATCTTGTGTCAATAAGTGTTGATTTTACAAATTAAGCGTATCTTTTTATCACACAACTGTTTGGTATTTATTTTCTTCTATATTTCGAAGGTCCTGGTTCGCAGTGTTGTTGATTCTTTAACGACATTAAGCGAGTCTTCAATAGTAGAAAAATCGTCAGCATCCTTGAAGTGCAGTTAAACAGCTTTACATTGTTGTTAATATATTTTGTTCTTTTTAAAATTAAGTCATGTATGTACTTATAAGTTATAATACTACTTATATAATATATAATAATAAGAAGTTTCGTTAAATATACAATCCATTATATACTACTTATGATGCCTTGACATTTATTATCTTTTGGTTTAAACTAAATTAATGCACTTCTGAGCAAAGAGATCATATATCAGTTTCTATATATTTGCTGTCAAAATAATTAGTAGAGCGAAGTGATGCTATTCTCGTTGTAAATTTAACAATCAAAATAAAAATAAAACCCAAAGGTACAATTGCTGAATAAAATCTGACTCAAAATGCATAATCGGTGTGCAGCGTAAGTACAGCTTTTATTATTTGGGTTTTCCATTCAAAACATTTCAAATAACTCCTATAAAATATCTATTAACGTACAAAATTAAATGATTTACTTTTAATTTTATACACAAACATAATTCAAGCTCCCTTCTTTAGTTTAACTCCCTTCTCTAGCTCCCGTAAATAATAATATAGGCTTTCTATCAGGCGATAGTTTTGTTGGGTTCTTAATCAGTAAAAAAAATAAAAGTACTACGATTCGCTATCGACTTATATGTAAGTTTCATGGGCCAAATAATTATATTCAGAGTGATATGTCATCAAACCGAAATGACGCGTTCGTTTCTTGTTCTGTTATTTGCTAAATAAGTGTAGCGCGTGCAAACCCTTCCACGTGCGTTATTTTGCCGAATGTTTATTTAACCTACTTGGTCGCTTTAATCCACAAACTTTGACGCAGAATAGTTGTGACTCATATAAAAAACTCAAATGAATATACGAATTTATAATTAATAAAAAATAGCACGAGTGTATATGCGGACACACAGATATAAGAGAGTCTTGAGAGGCGATGTGAAGGGAGCGTGATGGCATCAGAGCGTCTTGCCGTTTGCCATCAGGCAAATCAGCCAATTTTACTGCCAAGGCGCCCCAATAGATTTTTGTCATCAATAATAATAATAAAAAAGTATTCTTTGATTTTTTGGAATATTCGCTAGCGTGGCATTTGTGGGCGAAACTGTATAGGTACTTTAAGTATGACCCAAAGTTCCATCTCTAGTCTAAGGTCTGATTTTTTTATCTTGGTCACGTTTACTACCGAAACTCGGAGCATTAGGTGCATTCGTGTTCGAGAGAATAAACATATTTTATTTTATTTTAAGCAAATGGTAGCCCTTGGACCTAATATCTCAATCCAATCATCACTGCTCCGCACCGTGATGTCATATATAGAACAACTATTTGTCATACTTATTAAACTTTTGTAGGAAACATGTTTTATTTTTCATGAGAATCATTTAAATCATTGGTAACTTTTGACTTGAAATAAAATTAGGAGTATATTTATCATAATTAAATTGATAAACACATTAAAATATTAATTAAAATTATATATTTTCTATTCGGCGTTACAACCCACTAAAGTCAAAGTTAGTTTTTTAAGTTAAGGGAATTAAATGGGCTTGATTCAATGCTTACGTGACGTGTAGGCTTGTGCTTTGGTAGGTATATGACGACAGATGATTCAAACTGAGTAAACGTAATATAATTATTTTACTTATTTACTTTCAGAACATTGCGATGTTGCCAAAAGTGTACGCCATTATGTGATGAGGAATATAAACAGGTCGTTAATCTAAAGAAATCGGGATTATTGATATACGTCCATAATAACGATTTATTGGTAAAATTGTATCTTTTTCATTAGACTTTTAACTCATATTTGTATCTGAAACATTAAATTATGTTTTATTTAAGTTTATTGTATCATCGTGTGATTTTAAATGACTGCCTTACAAATACAATTGTAGTTTAAATTTAAATGACTTGAATAACATATTTTTTTTAATCATTTTTTTTATTTCTTTCTTTTTCTTTGTTTGGCGGTTCCTCACTGGCAATATTCGCCTGTAATGTTACAATCTAAGAGTTAATTTTGGGCATTCGCCTGCAGTCGAGTCCTTTGCATTACCGTCTTTATCATAAAGACACATGGGGCACGTGCCCAGGGCCCCTATCTTAAGGGGGCCCCGAAGAACCAACAATTTCTCTCACACGTTGACTGCTATGAATATTTTTTGTACCATCAATCAGATTCCTACGAACGATTAGTAGACAGTAAAATTAAATTAGTAAATATCTAGCAAAGGGCCCCAAATTCATGTATGCTCAAGGGCCCTAGCATAGCTTGAGATGGCTCTGGTCCTTTGTTTTTATTATGTCGATCGAAGCAGTTATATGGAACGCAGTAATATTGGTTCAATTATGTTAATCACTTCAAAAACAGAAGAAACTATTTCTGTAGAAATACAGGTTGACTGGAATATTTTAGACCAAACCAATCGACGCATCAATGAACTTACATTATTGTTAAGAATGTCTTCATCGAAATTAAACACGTAATAAATTTAGTCTAGTTTCAGAAAAGATACTTACTATAGATAACGTTAAAATAGGTGCGCACTGTAATGCTCAGTTCTTTTAAGTAATTAAGTTGAAGGATCTTCCTTAAGATGTGGATATAAGTGAAATAGCTTCATTTGAGTTACATTGATTCCTTTAAACCGTTACTGAAAACCTTAACAAAAATATATGTTAACCTATACTGAAACCGTTACTAAAAACCTTAACAAAAATATATGTCATATTATATATACAATTAGATGTAGTCCAAGTAAATATACGAAATACCCCTGAATTTGTTAGCTTAAGCTATCCCACAATATTTTTATTGAGGTTGTAATATTAAATAATATAATAAATGAAACCGTCGGTTATTTTTTTTATTACGTAACAGTTACGCGTTGTTTACGACGCAAATCAATCCCTCTGTCACCAAATCAATCGGTGCGGGCCAATACGAGCTAATTTGACCGGTGTTACTGGGATTTGAGGTTTCCGCGCGGTATATTTATCGCAAACGTCCAATTGAGCAAGGTTAACGACCTATATCCAACTCTTAAGCAAATAACTATTAATTAAGTTCAATTCAAAGCTTACGTTGGATCTTTACATCATAATCTAATAAATCATATGTAAAATATTTATTTTATAAATATATGCCAATACTTTACATGACCTATTTATCGTATTTGCAGCTAAGAAAGAATTTCGATCAACGAAAAGAAAGTATAATTTTATGTAATTCTACGAATAGAGAACTTAAAAGATTTGAATATGTTTCAGAAATTTGTGAGTGTGATGATGTGATTATTCAAAATCAAAAGTATATTGTAGTTATGATTTCAAACCGTAATAAACCCAAACTTTTATTTTAGGTCAATATAAAACTAAATGTTTCAAATGTAGAGCACTATTACAACGTATTCGTGATCTTATAGATAACATAACAGTTATACATAAGAATGAAACATTAGGTATATGTGATTATTGCAAGCGATCATCCTCAAGGAATAAATGTAAGAGATGTGAATATTACATGCAAACATTTTTAAGTAACGAGACCAAACGGTATTTAGAAAGCGAGAAAAGTTTTCACGAATGGCTGTGCAAAGTCCGACAAGTTTTATTATCGATAATACAAGGACAATTTGTTTGTAAACACAATATTTACTTAGATTCAGAGTCAAAGATGCAATTAGATTATCTATTGAAACATATAAATTGTCCTAAAAAACAGAGACGACTGAATTGTGAACATTTATGCGATTTTTCTGATAATCTTAGATTAGAAAATAGTTTTCATTCCTCAAATTTAATTAAGAAAACTGATTCTGAAATTATACTCAATCCTGAATTGATAGACCATATATCTGAATCAGAATCAACAAATTGTATTTGTAAATATTTATTAAAAAAAACTCCACTTGAAAAAAGCAAAATAAGTGAAGGTTCCTCATCTAGTATGGAAACGAAAATTGAGGATATAAAACAGAATGTTTCTGTGAAACAAATGGTAAATAATTCATTAAAATTATTAACAACATCAAATGAAATGTCCGTTACGCCAAAAGAACAAAACATTCAACAAGTCACTCAAGCAGAAGCATATGGTAGTGAAAAAACCGATCCTCATCATAAAGTAGAAAAATCTAAGACACGCAAAAAAAACCGAACACTATTGCCCGACTCAGAAAACGAATTAATGTTAAAGATGATAAAACAGAGAAAGGACTTAAAGCATAATATGAGAAAAACATTGCAATGTGAAAAAACTGAAGAATATCCAAAAATAGAATTTCCGACGATTGTCCCCTTAAAGAAAAATAATGAAATATCTTCTAGTATAACAAGAGATTCAGATAGTATCTTAGAATGTGAAGGCAACAAATCAAGTTGCGTCACTGAAATGGTTAAAGGAAGAACAATAGTTCCATTTCAAAAACAAAAACCTGAACCTGTCATTAAAAAAATACCTTTATTGTTTCAAATTCAACATGATTTCAATTTACCGACGATAGATACTAATATATCGTTAACATCTAACGATATTCCAGAAAATGCCTTAAAAAGCACAGATACTAAAACAAAAGGAAAATCAATAAAGGTTAGTAGTCATACATGTATAACATTTACAATATTAACAGTATAGATATAATTTTAAAATAAAACCGAATCTAGTTTTATTTTATAATAAACCATATTTCACATAATTTATTTTGTACAGAATAAAGCAGGTATCATCCGTTATCAGCTATCGAATCGTGAATTTATAGACAAGGGTTGGACTAAATTGCCGTCAATTAAGGTATTAAGAAGGGTAAGTATATTTATTAACACATACACACACACAGTGTCTTCTCGTTCTTCGTATGATTGCTTGACCACTAGGTAACTCTGGGTACATTACTTAATCTTTTTAAAACTCTGAAAAGGTTAAAATTCAATTATGAATAAAATAATAATCAGTGGCGGACTAACAGGGGGCGGAAGGGGCGGCTCGCCCCGGGCCTCCAGACTTGGGGAGTCGCAAATGCATCCGCGTTCCCCTGATCAAAACCTAAACAAGACTAAAAATGTGCTTAGTACCTACATTATTTCATCACGATCGAAATGCTACACTCTACAGCCGTCTAGACTTGTTACATATAATAATAAATAAAAATATATCCTAAATAAACATAATATAGTAAATAAACATAAACACTTATATATATACACAAATGTAAACTGAATAAAAATATTGTAAAATTACTTTTTAAAGCTGGGGTTTTCATTCCGCTTTGCCGCCCCGAGCCGCAGACGGGCTTAGTCCGCCACTGATAATGGACTATCGGCTAGCTAGACCTAGACCTCAGCCACAGGGAAAAGGGAGTGCACTCGTGATTGCGCCTTTATGGTATATAATTATATAATACCTACCTACTTACTTATTCTTAAACAGTTATTAATGTTTTGTTAACCACCATTTTATATATTTAATTAATTATAATATTTTTATGATTTTAACGATCGGACTACTGTTGGTTAATTTAAAACTAATTAGTAATTTGTTAGTTGAGTAGAAATGAATTGCATGAATAAATGAGACTTTGATTCAAGAGAAAAACTTGGTAGGTGAAATAGTACGTGCTTCATGTAGGCGGACTTTGTAACAAAAAAAAATAAATATCACATAAGTACTTTATGTTTTATATAGACAAACGTTTATAATATGGTACCTTCATATTCCAAATTTGATTGGTTTAAAAACCATAAGAACGAGAAAATGTTATGCTACGAATCAAGTGAGAAACTAGCGGAGATACATGAAGACGGATGCGGGAAATGGTTTTATAAAAATGGCAACACCGCATTAGATTATTATAGCACGCCAGGTTAGTTTTATATTCACCATTCATTCATTTAAAGAATTGCGCCATCATGTTGCCAGTCAGCTTTAAGACGGACAACTTATTTAGATCCTCTGCCTTTAGCAAGCGATGTATATGTCAATAGTTTGTCACATGTATATGTATACATTCTTATTAAATATCACGTATATCACATATTTGTAGAGGATTCTGTAAAATCAGTATAAAACAAATCCTTCATTTAACATGAACCCATATAATAGTTGTAACGATTCTGTTAATGACAATAAAGAAAATCTTCGCATCTCAAGTTAATGTCATCTCTGGTGGTGTTTTTGGTAGAAATACCCCTTATGTAAATGGACTTTTTTATGTCAAAATATTTGTCACAAGTGGGACTGAACACAGAAAAATGTCAAACGATGGTCATTATAATTTAAAACATTTTTTTTCAATGCAATGAGGACAACGTTATTATTATATTTATGAAATACGGACACATAAAATTTATGTACAAATATATAATTACGTTTTTTTATTATTATTCTAGAATTAAATTTAGGTAAACGATGTATCATATACAGTTCACACGAAGAAAACTTACAAAATAAAAAATCTCTCAATGTTATAGCGTCTTTTGACTACCTTGGGAATGGAGTCGTATACGACAATAGTGGCAAAGTAAGGTAAAATATTTATTAATAAAATTACCTTCTTCATAAAGTTATTTAAAAAAAAAACAAAGAATTTTTAATATAGCTTAAATTAGAATAATACAGACAATGAAACAAGAGGTCTTTTAAAACTTTATATAAAATGAAAATAAAATAATAATATTTTAATAATTTATTTTATGTACAGGTTAAAATATAATCAAACGGAAGGATTCGTGATCGATAAAAATATTGGCCCACCAAGTCATTGGATGTGGCACACGTTGAACGAACCACCAGTTTTATTTCCAGTCTTTTGTGATACTTTTGTTGAAAACAAACCATACTCGTATCTCAAGAATAAAAAAGTAGACGATGAATTATACGATTTTGAATTAGGGAATTATCGCAAGGAGAAAGCGGCTAAAATGCAGCAGCCGTATAAGCCCTTTCAAATACGAATAAAGGTTGTAAAGATCAACGATTATTTTTCGCTAAGAATTGTTAACCAATCTAAAATTTACATTCAGTTTCGATGTGAACATATATGTCTTAAGCTTAATGTTGGAATGTTTTTGAAAAATAAAGAAATCATCGATTCTGACTTCGCTGTGGTCTCTGAAATATCGACCTCTTGTGATTTCTCAAAAAATGTCTAACATCAGAATGCTAGACATTTCGTTATTGTGCTTATTCGGTTGAGAGATATTTTTTGTTTTTTAATTTTTAATTAGTTGAGGGAATAATGACTAATATTTGTATATGGATAAAATAAAATAAGAATATAATTGTTTTATTTTAAGTATAAATAATAAATATGCTAATTAATTTCAAATGTTTTTCATTTCTTTAAAATAACATAAAAAATTATGACAAAACTCTTGATAGAAGAGGATTAATAACGTTCATGAATACTCAATACAAGCAGGATAAAATATCTAATGCCTTCCATTTACTCAAAGGTCCTCAAACTCGTCTTAGTTGAAAAGTTATATTACTCACTCATGTTCGGTAGTGAGTTTCGAGTTTCATCTTACAGAATACATCTACAGCATTGCGATTATGTAAGGACTAACTTCGTATATCACTCGAGAAATGTTGACAACTGAATTATAGTGATACGCTATTTTGATACATGTTTCCTAAAAAATTTATAATTATTTCATATCACATATCATTTATTCATTATCACATTCTAAAATTTCATGCTTGTGTTCTGAGGTGAGTTTCGAGATTCATCTTAGAGAATACATCTACAGATCTTGGACTGCAATTATAAATGGCGCGGCGTTCAAGACATTCATTTCACTCATGTAATCTTTGCAAAGTATTTACGGTATAAATATTTTTTTCACCAAACCAAAAAACTCGATGATTTCAGATTAATAATCAAATATCAAATAATGCACAAGTCGGATTATAAGAGTGAGGGAATAAGTGTACTTGTGCTGATGCACATATTTGCAGTGTAATATATCCTTTCGAAATGGCTAGTACCCTTGGGAACATACTTCTTACTAAAAAGGTGTTGACATTACATTCATCACGGCGTCACAGCCTCATAATACATCTCCAATTTATTAACAGTTGTAGTTAATGTGAATTAAAATATTTAATATTTGAGTAAATGTCGTCAGGGGTTTCTCAAAAACTCATTTTTTTTAAATACGGCACGTGCCCTTTGAAGGGATGCTAATGATGCCTTGTCTTGCCACCACTCTCGCTGTTCAAGGTTCATATAAAGTGTTTTTAGCTTTCGAGGTTTAATTGTAAGCGACAAAAACCACACCACATTCGACTTTTTAAAATTCATTTACAGTTGATTGTCTTGTAGTGAAAGCGACCCTTGTCCCTTGAAAATAGTCTGACAATTAAAATGATTTATTGATACCCGAATTGTCAAAGCCGTATATATATATATATATATATATAGTTTAAATTCACGTAAATATAAGTATCAAAGGTCATTTTTTCTAAAAAAAACATAAAGTTTACTTGATAAAATTATAGCTTGTAATGTTGCTATATGATAAGCGCGAATAATATTGATGTACCATTTCGTAATTATTTTTATTCCAATAATAAATCTCATTTAAATTTCATGTGGTTTGCTATCGGGAGCTGGCAGATGGTAACAAAGACCGTCGAAACGATTACTAACATCGCTTTGTATTTATTAAACTTAAAAACTTTAACACTTCAAAAGTAAGAATTAAAAAACACAATTATAATTAAAAAATAATAAATGTAAACTCATTTTTTGTACTTAAAAACAAATATATTAGTATTATATATTTTTAAGTATATGTTTTAATTGATACATAGTAGTTTTGATTGTTTTCTTTTTTTTTAATAAGAATTCACACGAGGACCAATATTAGCCACCCGATAATAAGCAGTCACCGTTACCTAAAGACACTGGTATTGCAAGCAGTATAAATCATTCCTAGATCTTCTAAAGCAGTAACGAATTTAAGATACTAGCTGAATCTACTGCTTTATCCGCGATTCATTTATAATAATTTACCTTTAGCAAACCGTCAAACACACAATTTTACCCCCTTGAGCGGTGAATTAAAAAAGTAGTCTATATCCTTCCCGGGGATATAAATCTACCTCTATACCAAATTGCATCTAAATCGGTTCAGCAGTTTAAGCGTGAATAGATGACATAGAGGGTTTATAATATTAGTATAGATTTATCTGAGCGACCTTAGTCATTCTTAAATCCGGAATATGGCTATATTACTACTGATATAGAGCCGAGATGGCCCAGTGGTTAGAACGCGTGCATCTTAACCGATGATTTCGGGTTCAAACCCAGGCAGGCACCACTGAATTTTCATGTGCTTAATTTGTGTTTATAATTCATCTCGTGCTCGGCGGTGAAGGGAAACATCGTGAGGAAACCTGCATGTGTCTAATTTCAACGAAATTCTGCCACATGTGTATTCCACCAACCCGCATTGGAGCAGCGTGGTGGAATATGCTCCATACCTTCTCCTCAACGGGAGAGGAGGCCTTAGCCCAGCAGTGGGAAATTTACAGGCTGATTATTTATTATGTATACTACTGATATTGATTTTTGCTGGTGGAATGATTGATTAGTGGGTGGTACCTACACCCACCATTGGGTTATGTTACTTATATTTTATTAAAGCAAGTCCATTCAATTTGAAATATATAACATGTAAGTGAATACTTTCATTTAAAAGTTATAATAAAAATATTATAAAAGTAACTTTAAGTTTATCAAACACAGATAAAACTAATATTAATTAATTTTATCTGAATTTTTCGATGACATCCTATGTCGTAATATGTTACCAATAAGCACATTAACAGTCTGTAAATTTCCTACTCGTGGGCTAAGGCCTCCTCTCCTTTTGAGAAGAAGGTTTGGAGCATATTCCACCACGCTGCTTCAATGCGTTTTGGTGGAATACACATGGTAAAATTTTGTTGAAATTAAACACATGCAGGTTTCCTCACCGCCGAGCACGAAATGAATTATAAACATGAATTAAGCACATGAAGATTCAGTGGTGCTTACCTGGGTTTGAATCCGAAATCATCGGTTAAGATGCACGTGTTCTAACCACTGGGCCATCTCGGCTCAATAAGCGCTAAGTATTAACTGATTAAGAAATCTGGCTTTGATCGGTATTGCAGAAGTTGGAGCTTGGTGTATTAAAGTTAGGATTTGATAACGTTACCTTTGAATAAGCTGACCTTTACAATTCGTAAGTTGTGGGGTGGCTTTGAAATTTTCGATAAAGATAATATCTCTGATAGATCAACAATCGTATTAATATTGGACTAAAGAGTCAGCGTATATTCTTATATACGATAAAGTACATAGAGGCAAATGTTCTTACTCGTAGTGAGAAAACGTGCAACAATTAATAACATTTAAAATTCGTTGTATATTTAGTAACAATTACAAACGTACTAAGTACATATAAGGGTTTTTTTTTAAATAAATAACAAAACGTAATCATTGCGTATTTATTTTATTAAACATTTATTTAACATTAAAGTTGAATTCTACACGAACATTATCATATATCAAACATCAATTTAACTATTTATGTTTATTGATTTAGTTAAAAAGGCGGAAATCATGTATTTGTATTGTATTTCATTAGTAATATTTTACGACAGTATTACTATCAGATTTTATGACAGTACTCCCTGGGAGTATATTGGGGTAAAATTGCCTCTATTGTAGACAAGAATACTGTCGGAGGAATAAATGTTACATTAATTTAAACCAATTTTTTTATTAAATACAAAATATTCGGGGTTCAGTACCTCTAAAAGAAAAAATAACCTTTATAATATAGTGATCTTACAAGGGTTCCTTTTTCTTTTTGTTGTGCATCGGTCTGTACGTCTGTTAGTCTGTTAGTCAGAATCTTAAACGAGCAAATAAATATTTAAAAAAAAGTGAAAACTTAAGGCCAGTGGATAATCCACTCCTGGACAAAGGCGTAGAACCTCTACGAGTATTCTCGCGAGAGAGAGAGAGAAATGTACGTATTTTGTTATACGTGCATCCAATTTCTCATGATGTTATGTTTTACAAGGAATTATTAACACTAAATCAGTTCACGCAAAAATCTCGTCTTAATTATGGCCAAATTACGTATGTTTACGAATAAAACCTTTGAAATCCACCTCTTAAAATATTAAATTCCAGTTTATAGTTTTTTTTAGTACAAATAGATATAAAATAATATAAAACTGTATGCTGTATCTTGATAAAATATACAATAAAAACAGTATAATATTAATTATTAAGTAACACGCATCTAGTTGTCTATCTAGGCATCTATTTATACATATAAATAATATTTAATCCATTGTATCAATAATATATATTTCTATCAATTCCTCGAAGCAAATCCTCATCACATAAGTTCAATAAAATTTTTCAGTCCTCAATAGTATAACATTTTAAATTATATATTATGGTAATATATATTTTTTTCCCTATATCACGAATAATAATTATTTTTATAAATTATATTTATATAATCTAAAGATTTTATTTGTGATTAATTAATAATAATTAGCTTTAATTAATATAATAAGGTATGTGTAATGCTACGTAAAATAGGGTATTTTAAATACATTTTTAAATATTGATATTGATATTTTAATCTTGATAGAATTTTCTAGTTGTTAATTTTTGACTTTATAGTTTAAAAATACAATTTAATTGTTTCATAGCTACAGTTTTCAAATAAAATAAACAGAGTTTGAGAGTGTTATATTATAAGTGTGGTGCAAACATTGTAATATATTTTGTTTACAAGACTATTAGCTATTCGATGTATCGGAATGTGTGTTGCCGTGCGAAAAGGATTAAAATTTATATTTAAATTTAAAACACGATTATTATAAGTAATTCTATACTAAAACTAAACTAAACAGCAAGTAATTATAAATTTCGTATTAATTTTATTATATTTGTTTTAGATAAAAAAAGTTAATATATTTTTTAATATATTCGTTTTCTACATGAAATACCGACGGCTATTTATTGATTAAGCGATGTAGGTGATTTAAAATTTAAGATTCTTCTTTTGCTTTTAGGAAATATGTCAAAAGATCTATGGGCAGCGGGAAGACGATAGTCGAATTCTTTTCAGCGGATATTGTATTCAGGGTCTGTAAAAATAAGTATATTTTAATTTTGTATTATTACATTTGCGAATGTATTATAATATAAATATTTTATTCTTTATTATTCTTAAATAAAAATCTAGTTTATTCAACCCCAGTTCGTCATACAAATTTGTTATTTTGTATAAAGTATAAAGGCGTATAGCGCAAAAACTATTTATAAAGTTTATAGCTAGAAGATAAAATGCTACCTGTAGGTAGCGTAGTTGTAGAGCCGCTGGACTATCCCCGATAACCTCAGAAGCCTCGCGAAGTGCCCTCGATGCCTTTTGCTCACCCTCCGCCGCAATTACTTTAGCACGAGCCTCTCGCGCTGCCTCAGCCTCAGCCGCCATCGCACGTTGCAGTTGAACGGGCAAACGGACGTCTTTGCTGTTAGGATATTATATCATTTTATTAATATAATCACTTATTTATAAATTTCTATCCAACATTTTAGGCCGATTCGTTTTATATGGAACTTGTCTGATCAATTGTTATGTGCTTGTGTTAATTTTTGCTCTCAACGGTGAAGGAAAATGTATTTATAGAATGATATTCTGCCACATGTGTACCTATTAACCCGTACTAGACAAGAGTGGCGGAAAAAGCTCCAACTAGACCCCGTAGTAAGACTTTTACAGTATGTTTATTTACATTCACGTTTAAAATTATGACTGAAATCATGATTAATTTTATATATTTTCATTCATACAAAAATACATTTCATTACAAGCAACAAGCGGTGCACATCTTTTGAAATTCCTTTTAAATTTATATGCGAAAATCGTTCACGTCATCCCTTTCTTCCGGATTACAAAAGACACAATGGAATGATATGCCTTTTACGTTACAAAATTCGCCTTCGGAGTTACTGTGTTCGTGTTGTAGGATCCAGACGAATTGACCTGTTATCTTGCTTTTAATATGAACTGAGCTACAAACAGGTCAACGAGAATTTAATTTTAAAAATTATAATTGAAAATAATTTTATAAAACCTTTTTTAGATTATTGTAATTTGTAATGTTTTGTTTTTGTTGAAACCATCACCATAATCACGAGTAAAATTTAAGCTGGACTACTAACATGAGTTACTATATGTTCCAATGCTTGTAGCTTACATTACATTTAGCTTGTCAGTTAGCGATGTTAACGTAATATAATATGAATTATAATACTTCATTGAATACATTATCGATAGTTCACAGCATATAATGATGATATTTGATTCGCCTTGTAAATCTATTATCTCCAAAAGGCGGGCCCTCCACGTTCAATTAATTATTTTTTATTAAAATAAGCTTAACAAATATAATTTAGTTAGTATTTTTTTGCTGTCTTTACTCTTAGTAATCTCACACACACTAAGACAAAGTCACTAAGACTTGTAAACATAAGCGTCACTTACTCATACTAATGCACGTCAATAATAAATTAAATATGGAACGTGCCTTCGTAAGTGAATAGATCTACTTATAACGGAATGAAAATGACGTCAAGGCAACTAAATATAGTTTAAAAATATATTTATTTAAATTCGCAGATGTATCATCAATCAGTTGAATAAGTAAAACATGTTGGACATCCTTCGATAATATTAATAATAACGGCTTCATAACCAAATCTTCATCTGCGAAGTACTTCTTAGAGTGTCCAAGTTGACGACAATAGAAAATATTTTCATAGTCTGATGAGGCACTACTGGAAATATCCGGGTCGAGTTCGGGCTGGTACTAAGAATTTTCTAAGAGAAAACTGCATAACTTAAATTAGCCTGACTCACGATTAAAACCAGCCTCTAGACTAAAGAGGCAGTCAAACACTTATAGTACAGCATAGTCTCAATTAAAAACGTGTGTTCGCTAAACACATTTAATATAAGATAAAAATGTTCTGGTGCAGTAGTCTTAAGCTTAGAATATTTAAACGTTAATGTTGTCGTTAAAAATAAAACAGTAGCAACTTTCGTTTTTATTTAAAATTTATATAAAATTTCCAAACGCCATCATAATATTAAGTATTAGTGCAGTAGTAAATACTTTAACCGCAAGATCGTATTTATTTGAACCCTCGATAATATGTTCTGTCCACTGAAATATTTCAGTTGTAATTTAGTAAGTTAAAATTAGTAATTTTTTTTATAAAATGTTTTATGTACTTAATTTCAAAACAATGTTAAAAAATACATAGTTCGAGTGTTCCGTTTTTACTGCGAATAAAAAACGATGGAAACGTCAGCATTATTGATTCTGTAATGACGTGTGGCCGAACACTTATTTTAAAACTAGGAATTATTGGACACCATAAACGCCATTAATCAAATTTACAGCTTATCTTTTTGATAATAAAGATCTAATTCGAGCGTACGTACATGTACCGTGGCCTACATATCATATTTTAAGTCGATAACTCACTATTTATTTTTCTATAGAACCTAATAATTATCTGTCCATCAAAGTGATTACGTCATGAAGCCGATGGACACTTTATATAATATATATATCACCGATAATTATACATTGCATACGTTAGAATAATTCATGAAACCGTTTGGGTAACAAAGCGTGTCAAAGAAATATACACACTTGCATATACATATAAAGTACCATTTTATTTTACTTATATTGATTTTAAACCTATTACTGGAGTTGTATTAAGTGGTAGAGCAATTAAATTATATGAGGTGCAGTTAATTTCAATTAAATAGACCAAAATATTCTTAGGCATTAAATTCAATAACGAGTTACCCCAGCGCTTGTTTGAAATTACAATACACGGCTATATTTAAACATCATTGCTTGTCCGCTCGGCCTAGTTTGGCACCAAACTTACAAAGTAAACTTTGCCAACTTAAAGCAACGCGAATATTATGTTATTTACTTACATTTCAACTCGCTCCACCTTAATACCCCAAGCTTCGGTCGCTTCGTCGAGAGAGATTTGCATGTTTCCTGAAATAGTTTCCCGTTCGCTCAGGATTTCGTGAAGTGGTCGTGTGCCCATTGTGTTACGGAGAGTCGTCTGAGCCAGGAGCCTCGTGGAATGATGAGCGTTTTCGACGTTGGCAATGGAAATAGTTGCGTTATGAACGCGGTAGTAGACGACGGCATCCACAGACACGGTTACAGAGTCTTTAGTGAGAACCTAAAGATAACGAAAAAAAATTGACCTCACTAAGAGCAATTTCAGTAAATTTAAAGGCTGTTTTCAACTAATAAAAGAACTTGGTGCTATAATAGTTATATATATGCATAAATCACTGAACTCCTCCTAATTAGCTGCATTTTGACGAAATTTTTGGGTGTGTTTGTAGATCTCTGAAAGGCTTAGATTAGGGATTGGGTTGGAGGAGCTTTTTGATCGAATAATTTAAAAATTCTTGTCGATTCGGACCAGCTGTTACGAAAACTATAAATATCTAACTAACTAGTACTTCTTAAAGCGAAAACCGTTATTAGAATTTGATTAATACACCAACGAATCAGCTACGATTATTTCTGATCGATTGGATTGTCCATGGACAGGTCAAAATAACGAATCCATGCGTGTTGTAGTTTGTGAAGGTATATTATTAAGGTCATATTGTTTCAAACATAGGTTACTTTATACTTCAATGATAAAATTTATTAGTTTAAAAACTGTTTTCGTTTAGTAATAGAATTTGATCTGCAAATAAACTGTATTGAGGTGAACTCAAGCCTTTTTTAATGGTAAATATATAATAAGGTTAATTAAACGAAAGATTCTAAAGGAAATCGAGCTTTTATTTAATCCATAAATTAAAACGAATAAAATTATGTACACTGTATTTAGTTAAATGTAAATTGGTGGAAAAAAGTAACAACAGAGTCTCCCGATAGTTCTCGGAAGAATCTAATTTCCTAATTATATTTGATACTTTAACATAAATATTCTTATGAATTATCAATTTTGATAAAGAATATTTTTTGTTTGATTGTGATCAGCGTCATGTGTTTATACTTTTCTGTTCATCTCAAAGGTGAAGTAAAATAATAAACCTGCCAGCTCTCTAGAGCCAAAACTAATCAGTCTCATTCTACCATTCGTAACCTTCCACAGGTAAGGTAAAATGTTGAAATTAATGAAATTAGACCATAAGTCTCAAATGGTATGTTTAAAATATTGTATTAATTTACATTATGGGTAAAATTTTACAATTTTATAGTAATTAAAATACTTCGTATAAATATTAAAAAAAGGTTTTTAAGTAAGATGCGTTCTGTTATAAATACTATCATAATATACACTTATACTGTTAAGTAGGATTATTAAGTAATATTTTAAAAATGTGTTATTTATTGGCCATAAGCTTTTAAAATTGAGAAATAACTATTTATATTTATGAATGTTTTTTTTTTATAAAATTTAATTAATATTTTAGAAGCATTTCAGATTGATTTTAAGTATTGAGGTGATTTTAATAATTTAAATCTAATTCTCAATTAAAATAGACATTTACGTATTGTAGTAAGTAAGCGTACGGCACGAAGAATTAAAGAATATTTTATACCGCAGCATCGTTCATTGTAAAACTAAACACATATAAGTTGAAATAATCCCAGAATAAAATGCTAATAGAGTTCACAATTGGCAAGAATTGAATTTTTTATTTGAAAACTTTTTTCCTTTGTACAGCTTATTATTTAGAGACAATAAAATATCGTCGTTTATCCGTACGACCCGTTTGTTAAAACATGCTATTTTGTATATGTAATTTTTTTTTTCCGGGCTACCTATTTTCAAACTAATTGAAATCAATTCAATAAACCAGATCAGAGCCGACTTGGAGACCATCGATTGTAACTAAAAACCAGCCATCCATTTAGTGTAAGTCGAACACAGTTAAAATGTTTTTTTTTAATATAAATGTGACGTAGTTGCGTTACGATTATAATATGAGTTTAACTTACCTCTTGTGGTGGTACGTCGTAAGTACGAGTTCTGAGATCAACACGCGCGTACGAATCAATACAAGGTAGTATGAAGAAAATACCTAAGAAACAAAAGGTCACGAGTTATTGAAATAACTTTTGTTTTTTTTTTTAAGAATTTCTATCTTTGTTTTCAAGAGAATAATGTCTTGAGTCTTATCTAGAGCTTAGAGGTTCCTGTTTGTTATCCAACCATTATGGTAAATGGGTATTCCAAATAGTAACGGGATAAAAGTGTCTAATTAAATGGATTGCAATAATTCTCTTACATAGAGTAACGATAAATTATCTTTTTCGAATGCTACGATCCTGCATTATAGAGCCAATAGATGATTTTCTTTAAATTATTCATTTATTTTTTTTTTCATTTATTTGTTTCCGTTCTTTATTACCAATTATAAATTTGAATACAGAATACATAATTCTACCATTTGATAGATTTATTTTTTGTAATGTAATGTATGTCACTACGATATTTAGTAAGCAATTATCACAACTACTTAAACATAAGATGAAAATGGTGTTATTAAAAAGAAATATACATACCAGGTCCTTTAGCCCCCCCGGAAAGTAATCTTCCTAGGCGAAAGATTACGGCTCTTTCGTATTCTTGCACGACCTAAAAAATATATGCCTTTGATTACTTATCTGTCTTGATGGACTATCAAAGCTGACAACGAGTTGAAAAAAATAGTGACCAACATTTGGCCACCAAGTACACGCACACTAGTAAACACACGCACACTAGTATCAAGTAAAGTTATCACGCACACCAAGCAAAGTTTGCCCGTTTGTACTGGGACACTCTATCAAGATATATAGATAATCTAAGGTGTATTCTTTATATATTGTACCTACACAGACATTGTTGTATTTATAAAACGTACAGATAACAATCGAGTATATAACTAAACTTGTAGAATAATATAATTTATATTATTTTAGTCGTATTTTGGCTTTAACTGTAAAGTATCAACCGGTTCAACCCTGGTAATCAAGTAATGTACTGGTTTCAACCGGTTAATACTGGACCTGATTATGAGAGATAATTTTCCACATAGACTATTGATCTGCAAGAAATATGAAGTACTTTTAATATTGTCGAGATATCGACGTAGTTCGAAATACAGAAATACAAAATCCTGCTATTTGTCGGTAGAGTTACTCGTCAATGTAGTGATATACACAAAACCGGTACCGGTAATGAGCGTTAATACATCCTGTATTATAAAATAAATTAATTGATTCCGCGGCATCGCCTACGCGGGATTCAGTTTGTGTCGCAAATCCAACAAAAGCAGACATTTTTGACGTTATTTTATTTAATCCCTTTATATAGATGCTAATTATTAGTATTGTTTCATAAAACTTTTTCGTTTTTAAAATGAAAGAATACATAATGAAATTAATATTCAGTATGCATTTGCAATATTTAGCCGAAACATTACACACACAGACAAAAAAACTTAAAAAGTATACTTTCTTATAATTTCTTTTTTCAATGGATTTTACAAACTGAAGAAACATTTGCCCCGATTTCGCTGGATTACAATTAACATTTAATCCCCAGATAGAGAGACACAAGAGTTTAAAATAAGATGCGCCAAGACTCCAGATCTCCTTTATGCCTCGCCAGCTAACAACCTACATACCTGATACAACTTATCGCAAACTATATAATGTTTATTGCTTGCTTTTAGCATATTTTAATACCAACACTACCTATAATTACTTCTCAATTTATATATCTCTAACTGAATACAGATATACTTGGTTAATATGTTAGTAATATCAAATAGGCCTCAAATACAATGTCATCTATCGCCTTTTCTTAACTTTACCTCTTTATCTCTCTTTACCTAAAAGTTTTATCTAAATAGGTTCAGTTGATTTGTAATCCATAAAAGCATTCAAATATAATTCACATCTTTGTAATATTACCGTAATTATTTGCGAGGTACGGACGTAAATGCTTTTGTAGCGCCGTGTGAAAGAAAAGTCACTTGTCCATTTTTAACAGAAGACGCTTGCTTATCAGCGAATATGAAAAAATAAAAATGCTTAGGTCGCGTTATATTTTATCATAGGCATTATTTTGAAGTATTTGCGGATACGTTGTATCCTAAGTAGGTGTGCCTGTTCACTATACTAGGGATCCGTCCTAACTTTGCCTGTATTTATTGATGTTTTTACAAAATCAAATCAATCATGAACACTCAGCGTTTATCCGAAACTTTTATATCGTTAATGCTTATTTTGCGTACTTTGAAATATTTTATATCGATATCTCTGAAATTATGTAAAGAATTATATTTGTCACGCTGATTTCTTTTTAAAGACCGCTGAGACTTTCGTCAAGTCGGTAATTTCGAAGGCCGATAAGCGTCAATTTACAATGAAATAAATTGATCTAAAAACTCGAGTTATTTCGTGTTTATTTTTAAGTTATATAAACAATTGCAACTAGGCTTTATTTTTAATAATATTTTTCCACGAAACTTGAGACAGGTTTAAATGTTTTTAATGTATTTAATAGCGTTATAAATACTTAGGAATTATCAATCTAGTACCTAAATATTTATAAAACCAAGTGACGTTTTCCACAGATTAAATAAAAAATTAAGAACCAAAATATAATTTTATTAAAACTGTTAATTCCGTGATTATTATCTGTAATAATTTTGTTTTAGTTTGTATCTTAAAATAAAAAAGACAATTTTAACGTTATCTAAAAGCTAATTTATTCTTCCTCGAGCGTCTTTATATCTCCTTAAAGCTTAATATACACGCTCCTTTGATAATAAAGGAACGTTCAGCGTCTTTGCTAACAATATATTATAAGATACAATATTACTTTTAAGCTACATAAATAAAAGTAATAGTAAAATAAATAACGATCAACTATCGTTTGGTTTTTTTTTATTATTTTTACTTTACCGCCATTATTTAAATTTATACCTATATTATAAAATACACGATATATACAATGTTATTCAATTGATCTTCTATACTAATATTATAAATGCGAAAGTAACTATG
Source organism: Vanessa tameamea (assembly GCF_037043105.1). Taxonomy (NCBI): domain Eukaryota; kingdom Metazoa; phylum Arthropoda; class Insecta; order Lepidoptera; family Nymphalidae; genus Vanessa; species Vanessa tameamea. Next base: position 5,314,210 of record NC_087341.1, on the reverse strand, counting down.
GCTGTCTGTCTGTCTGTTGCTCTTCCACGGCCAAACCGATTTTATAAAATAAGGTATGAGAAGGAAGCTTGAACTCCAAGGAAGGACATATTATGTAGACTACTTTTTACGTTTAATCCCTGACGACCGACCCTTTAAAACGCAAGCGAAGCCGCGAGCGATAACTAGTATTATATAATAATAATTTTATAAGCTGAAGGCAAATATGTTTTACCTAATAACCTATTCTGGTTTTTTTAAAAACTTAGATATTGACCGAAAAACCCCTCTTCGTGATTACACTTGAAACACTATTTATAGCTGATTCTTGAAAATTTATGAAGTTGTAAGAGGCACTATATACGTAGAATGTTTTATATCAAATTTAGCATCATAAGCAGCCAATAAACTACAATAGCGGTTTTTCTAAAATTTAATCATACAATAATATTTATTTTTTATTGTCATGGTCATTTAGGTGACGTCACTTCTGAATTCAACCGTCGAATCCTCACCTCGGAACTGTGTCAAGAGTCGGGTACTTCAGGTACCTTTACTCGTCATATTTAACTCATTTATTGACCCATTTACATGTAAAGCGAGAGAAAATATAAATTTTGCGGTAACTACACGTGGTGGTACGAATGAACCTCGCCAGACCTCTCTTGCTTTTGAAAGATTTTTATTATTTAATCGTATTTTGAATTACATGAATTTAAATCATTTTAGTGAGAAAACATATTTTTAAAGTTTTTTTAGGAAAGACAATAAAAACATAAACTTCAGAAGTGTTTTAAATTATTACGTGCTTCGTAGAACTAAGAGCCACTTGGAATACAGACTCCCGCTCAAATGACAATTGAAGAATATTTATAAGTAGTCATTTGATGTAAAAATCAATATCGGTCGGTGTTTTTCAAATAAATTTACCGAATTATTTGACAAAATGAAATATTTAAAAATGATTCGCTGTTGCAAATAACAATCACTCTGAAACTTTAACTTAGCTTATTTTCGCTAAACAGTCGCAATACATTTTTTAAATAAAAAAAATATTATAAACAAATTATATAAAGTTTAAAAAAATATATTCGCAGAGCAATTAAGAAAGTACAATCTTACCTTGAAACAAATGAAGAGTGAAAACGGCATCGTAACAATCACCAGAATCCATGACAAAACCACCAAGATTTTCCCGCAAGTTTTTGACTCGGAGTCAGCATAATCATTCGCTAGAATATGGAATACATATTTATTAACATTGTAAAACTGCATTTAAACGATCTTACTGCCCTAATACCCTACCGCTTATAGTCGGGTATAAATTTTGCCGACTGGACATCTCAAGTATAGTAGTCATGAGGAAATAAAACTGTTATTGTTAAACAATTTCAATGTAGTTATATACGTAATACACGGCTGATTATTTATCGACGACTGACCCAAGTAACGTGTAGGCTGAGGTGTCATTAAAAATTCACATGGGAAATGAAATATGAATCGAACGTTTTCCATGTAGAATTTATTTGTATTCGAAGTAAACAAATAATTTATTACAAACTTATATTTGTACTTCAGTAAACTTATATACGTACGACTCGGCTCGGCAACAACCATCGTGGTGGAGTCGGAATATCGCGCCAGGGTTGCGATTTGCACGTCCGCTCGTAACGAAAGAAGGGAGTTTACTGCCAGGAAGCTGTGAGCGTCATAGAATAAGGGAAGAAACGCTGGCGAAGCACCTTTATATAAAAAAGTATAACACTACTGATCAACCAAGAAATTTATTTTAAGTCAAATCATTTTCACAAGGTTTGAGGCCTGCTTTTACGTTTTCTTAGGTATTTTTCAGAGTTATTGTTCTTTTAAATACATTGTTAAATTAGACGTATTTGTAGTTATTGTAACATTTGTATTTCTGGTCATTATTTATTCTTTGTCTATGTTTCGATAAAGATCCACCCATGAAGACGCGGACTTTGGGCAAAGTGATAATATCTTTACTAGGGAAGAACAATGGACGAAGTAAACAAAGATACTACGACTAACACACTTAAAAAAATAAAATCACATTGTTAATGTTAAGTATTAGCACAGTGACTGAGACATTAAGCTTTGGAATCGAAAAAATAATTTAATCACAAAAACACTGTATGTTTTTTTTACCTTTATTTAAATCTACTTTGTACTTTTTTATTCAACACACAGCCTGTAGATTTCCCACTGCTGGATTAAGGCCTCCGTTCCCTGTATGAGAAGTTTTTGAACATATTCCACCACGCTGCACCAATGCGGGTTGGTGGATACACACGTGACAGAATTTCGTTGAAATTAGACACATGCAGATTTCCTTACGATGTTTTCCTTGACGACCGAGCACGAGATGAATTATAAACACAAATTAAGCACATGAAAATTCTGTGGTTCTTGCCTGGGTTTCAACCCGCAATCATCGTTTAAGATGCACGCGCCCTATAAACTGAGCCATCTCGGCTTCCTAAAAAATTTCTATTAATGGTCAAGAAATTAAGATATCAAATCAAATACGTTTTATCGTAGTAACATTTGATAGAATAATGAACAAACAGTTGAATTATGAAATCTCATGATTTTTATTCACAATGTTTATTAAAAATATTAAATAATAAGACGTTTATAAATCTTACGATAATTACAAAAATGTAATAAATTATGCAGATTAAAAATAAAAAAAAAATTGAGTTGAGTTTTTGAGTTGAATGTTACGAAATTCAAATAAATGAGCACAAAAATAATAAGAAATTATTAGTCAATTAATTAATAATAAAAAACTATGTTAAAAACTGTAAAATGTAGAAAAAATGGACTATGTCCGATATGATGATGAATATTGGCACGCGTACTTTGCTTGCTTTCAGGATACCGTTTCAGGACCGTAAATTTCTTTGAAATGCCGATAGTCATAAACATAATCGTCCTTTTCGCTTTTTCCAGCGCTATAAAATATTTAAGGATACGGTTCACTGGGTATCTCATCATTTTCTATAGTATTTATATAAAGAATATCTTTTTAAGTTTTTGTAAAGTAAAGGTAGGAAAAATATAATAGTTTCCACGATTTGAGAATTTTGTATTTAATTGAGAAGTATATCGTATATACCAACTGTATATATTAGTTATCCCGTTCTTCGTTTGCTCATGAAACTTGTATTAATTATTTTAATGATGCCTTTAAAGCTAACGCTTCATTTACAATGTAATGTAAACTAAGACGCTCGAAAAAGTAATTGTAAAATATAAAAAAATGTATTATTTGAAGTTATTGATTAAATATAATATTTTAATGAATTAATGGAATAAATAATAATTGTATATAAATATAATTCCATGATGGAATTTGATTTAAAATTACCTAACGGAAACAAGCCAACTGTTCAAGATATATATACTCGTAGTTCACAAAGGTGTGCGATACCACAGGTGCACTCTTTAGTCTGTCAGACTCATTATAACCATTTGATTACTAAATCTGCCATGCACATCAGTCAAACACAGAGTTAATTCAGATTCAGAGCAAATGGCGTTACGCGGTATTGCTAATTTTCAAATTCCAAATTTTTTTTGACAGAAAATAATACTTTACTGGCTTGAATAAAGACTTAGCAGCTTTAGTAGGCTAACCTCGAGACAAAAGTAGACTTATGTTATAGTAGAATCTCGAATAACTTATTTGGCTAAAAAATGTTTTTGTTTATGTTACACTTAGTTTATGATAAATCGATTTTGTTCACTCAAGATATGTCTCATATCGGTAGTTTATTGCGAGACCCCGTTTAATTGAATATTATTACATGAAACATACGGAACATACCTGCATTTATCACATTTCTGAAATATCACAATGATACAAATTGATTCTACAACTTATTTATGGAAGTAATCGATTATTGATTTGACTCTGTATTAAAATTTACAAAACATTGAAAATTCTAGCAGTGTTCATATTAGCACGACTGTCTGAATACTATTGATATATAAAGACGTGATATTTGACGATCATATATGAAAAAAAAAATACATATAACATGAATATTAATAAACTTCTAAGTAAAGTTAACCAAAAGTTTACAGAGAGTGGGAAGAGTCGCTATATTAGATGACTTACCTGAGGTTTTCGATTATGTTGACCACGATGTTTTGCTCAATAAATTAAATAACTAAAGCGTTAAAGGCATATTGTTAGGACTATTAAAATCTTATCATAATAACGAAATTTAGAAAGTTTATATAAATTCTGTGAAGTCCTTCAAACGCGCTGTGAGGGTTCCACAAGTGTCAATTTTGGATCCTTTTTTTATTTCTAATTAAATATTATAGTTAGTCTGTCGTCTGTTGTGATTATGTATTTTTGTAAATATGCATCATATATTGAAAAAATAAAAAATCTTTTACGGTGACATTCAACACAAAATATATATAAAAATAATCTTGTATATAATATTATGTAGTTTCTAAACAAAATGGATTTAATCAAACATTTTATACTTATTTTTGCTTTCACCTTTGTTAAGTGATATTTATTATCTGTGATAAATTAAAAGATAGTCATCACGATTCATTCTTAACATTAAAATGAAAACAGCTATTTTATTCAAATTTTATTAAAATTGTACTATAATCACAAAACATTGTTTGTACACGGTTGTTGCACGTAGTTCAGACAAAAGCCTCTATTGTCTACGTCAATAGGTGATTCAACGTTGTCGGTGTGAAACCAGAGGCGAAAAGGTTTTACTGTACCTGCAAAAAAAAATAATTGAATATTAAAAACATTTTAGCTTATTACGAAATTTTACACGAATATTAATGAATCATTTTTAGAAATGTTTGCAGAAGGTTTACTTCGTCTCAACGACGAGGTATATTTTATGAAGTAATTTTTAAGTTAAGAGATATTCTAAGACGATCTACCGAAGTCATATTTTCAAATGTGCTAGAGAGCAGAACGGTAGTAGAATTAGTAAGAGAGAATTGAAACAGAGAAATGGTTTGTTTTACGGACCGTTGCTCGCTTTTAATGATCATTGTAATATCACATAAAGTAAAAAAAACATTTATAAAAAAATATAATGTAAAACCACATTTAGGCAGGCTGGCATTGCGTCATTGAAAAGGTTAGTTGTCACTTCCAGAGAATAAAATTATAGCATCGATATCTCAGTAAACCTGGATTTATTTGATGATTTATATGCATCATATAAATTTTGTCTAATGTTTTATGGAAATGTTCTAGTTTGACCTTGCTTTAGCAAACTCGATCTACGTGTCATGAGAAATATGGCATACTAGATCATATATTATTACGTACGCTGTTGCGACCATACTGTGAGCCCTTTATTAAACCGCTTACCACTTTAGATCCATTCTGGGGTGCTATAAATAATAAACAGCCTAACCCTTGAACTGAAATAGAGTAGTTAAAAGTGTCGATGTTCGGCAGTACAATAAAAAAAGGTTGGGTGGTTGGAAAACCTGACTAACCAGACCACGTGCTTAAAATTCAGTGTCATGTGCAAATATTACTTTAATTAAATTCTAAAACGAAATCATTCACCTACAAACATTTGACCTACATTTGAACCAGGACACAGACATATTTTATCCTGGGAAATATTACTATAAGCTAGCTATTAGATCGTCGATCCCGATTTTATATTTTTTTATTTTGCCAATTGAAAAAATTAAAGCACATGCTCGGAAAATTTTGTTTAAAAAAAAGAAACTTGGATATTAATCAATAAAATTATATATGTACAGTGTGAAGTTAGAAGCCTTGATTTTTTTCGAAGTCGTATCAGTTTCAATTGATGTTAAATAAACTATTCTTTAAAAGAGATTCGTTTTTTAAATTAGAAATATAACACATAATGAAAAATACTACAGGCACAAAGTAATTACGACGGTCGTAATTTGATTAAAACGCGAACCATTTCGACATTAATGTATATTAAACATTAGTGACATATGTGTCACCACTGGGAGTACAATGAGCTACGTAAAATAACTTCGCCTTGAATTATTGTAAAACATATTAATCCCAAAGGGTCTTAACCCTCCTACATAGAACGTGGTCAAAGGGAAGTAAATTGAGTTCAAAGTAGGCACGCCTTTCTCATGATTTAATTAAATATTTCACCTTTTTTACTGTAAACTAGCAACAATCATCAGTTTCACACGACAGTAGAATATTATATTGTAAGACGAACATTCAAATACCAGTTGCAGTTCTTGTTTCGTCACAATCGGATGATTCGTTTAGGAACGTAAAGATAAATTGATTTATTTTTGTATTGATATTAACGAAGCTATTTTTTATTATTAGCTAAAATTTTAACATTTCTTGATGAGATTAATGTATCACCATCAGAGGAAAATAATAAAATAAGTAAATGTTCTTACTCAGCACGGATGAAGGCTGCATAGAAAGGTCCGCTGAAAATGTGCCCCCGCATATTCTATCGGTACACAAAGCTTGTGCGGGTTGTAGGCGACCAACGTTGGCAGCACATGGTACCAACAGCCAATCATTTGCGCAGTTATTTGGACCAGCTCCCGATCCAATCATTGCATTAACAGGATTGTTGCTGTTCCCGCTGAGAGTGAATGAACGGGAACGATTGTTTACTGAAAAGTAGGAATCAATTAGTGTTTAGGCATAACTGATTTAATTTGAAAATTATCATGGAAATAACTTTTTAGTGTTGAAAAGGTTTAAGAAAGTGTACCGATGCCTTTTACGGGCAATTTTATCGATATATCAAAACAAAAATGTGACCGTAAAATATTTTAAATTTTTTAAAAGGATTTTAAAGTTCTAGGGAAACAATTTGAATACATGTGACATGATATATACATATGTATATAAAAAAAAAAGTCACACATTTGTCACACGGATATCTTGTATGTTCAAATTTATCATATTGATTGCTTAGATTCCCAGGACCATAAATAACTCTATCTCGAAGTTATTAACAAATCCCATCAAATTATGCTTTTAATAAGTATTGAAAGTTATAATTATTAACAAAGTACTCTAAATCGCTTATTAATCAAATAAAAGTGACTATTAAAACAAACAGCTAACATTAAATGCATTTGTAAGTTTAATGAGCATTTCACAAATACAGTATGTGTGTATACGTGTGTGGGTTGTGTGTACAGTTAGTAATCAAGTATATAAGTATCTAATTACAAAAGACTTATACTTATATTATTATATTGCGACGGTACATAACTTTTTAATTTAATACGCTTTCATATTTCAAAGTAATCGGTTTCGTTTGAAATTTGGTACTAAGATGTAACTTAACCAAGAACGTTCATAAGGCTTTTTTAATTCATATCTCAAAAAGACAAGTTGACGAATTGCTTCAATCGTTTATATCAAATTCCTTCAATTTTAAAGTTACCACTGTACGGTATTGTCTTCCTTTTTTAGTTGGCTAATAATTCGATACAAATAATAAGCAGTGATATCATGTATTTTAAACATATTACATAGTAGTTATTAAAAAAAATTAAATAAATATTCGAATACAAGATATTCTATAAAGTGAATACATTTTATAGAATAAATAATTTCAACCCACCTATTTTTATCTCTCACTGCCATCAGTAATTTGATATACAAAAGAAGGGGACAAAGTATTATGAAACCTTACAACCATTAAATAATGTTTGTCAGAAAGGAAGCAACAATTACAAAATTATATTTGTAAAACCAACAATAGCATAGCATTTCAAAAATGGAGCGTTTGTTGCATTTGAAATATTATTTTATTTAAATTTAGAATACAACATATTTAATTTCATTATAAAAACTTCATGCATTAAAATTGTCACATTAAAACCTTTAAAGAACCGACAAATTCGTCATCACACTTCAGTTGGCTGACATTTACTTATTAATCGAGAACTGCCTCTGACACGTTAATGCAATGTAAATTGAGTTCTTGCAGAGACGTAGTCTACTGCTTGCTAAGCTGTAACTATTTTTAGATTGGTAACCTTTGTAGTTACAAAGCAGCGAGTTTATTGAAATTCGCTCGAAGAAAATATTTAACTTGTAAATACGATTTCAGTAACATTCACATTTAGTAATTAATAATATGACTAACAAAATAAATGTTTTCCAAAATTGTTCTTTGTATCTTGAGGCTGTCCCATATGACATTATAAATTAACATGTAACAAGTCAATATGGGTGGTTCACATCTGTTTGTTTATTTTTTTGTTATGTTTCGCTACTTGAGTGATGTATCAGATGAAATCTGAATATATCGCATGAAATTAGACAAATGTTTCGGATAGCGAATCCTCTAAATCGAACGGCATCAGCGTATTATAAGCTCAAAACCTTCTTAGAAGTAGAAGAAGTCCAGCAGGGATTTATTAACGGTTTGTTTCTTTACTTAACTTTACCTCAATGTGTTCTAATAATATATTTACAAAGCATTATCTGTGGATTTAAAAATTTGTAATTAAAAACGCAACTTTCATATTGACTTGCATTTTTTCATGATATCGTCCACTTAGATGAGCAAATAGGCTACTCGATGGTAAGTGGTCACCAATTCAATATGCGAAATATTAACCATTCCTTACATGGCTGATGTGCCACTAACTCTTGGAGCTAACATGTTATATATCTTGTGTTAGTTACACAGGCTCATTGACCTTTCAAGCAGGAACACAATAATACTAAGTATTGCTGTGTTAAAAAATGAACGTTTTGTGAAGCTTATGTAAGTTGAATAACAGCTTGAGAATGATGAACTCGAGCTAAAACATTACAATGGTAAAGTTATTCTTGCGAGTGAAGAACGACAAACAATGGAGACTAGGCTTTTGCTTAAAGTGCCCGCGGGCGAGTTTTTAGTATTTACGTGTTCATTCCGTTTTGTGGGCTTTTCATGTCTTTAAGAATTTTCTTTTTCGTGAATTCGTGATAATTTTAACGTATATTTATGCAGAGAAGAATATTAATTGCTTAGTCTTAGAATGCAGAAGAAAGATAAAAAAGCAGAATTTTGCCGTCATTTTTATTATTTCGTTACTTCTTCAAGATTTTAATTGTGTGCTTTGTGCTTGAGTTTGTAAATTTCCAACAATATCGGTTTAATCACTCAGCTGAAAGTTGTTTAAAATTCATTGAAACGGCAAATTTTAATAAAAGCTAAGATATTTTAGTATAAGAAGGTGAGTGTCTGATATGAAGTGTAATACCATGGAATAGGCGGGAGGTTGAGACCACGTTCTTTGTGGTATAATATTTGTTTATGACGAGAGAAAGTACTACCTATACTCATTTCGATTTCAATTTTTACATTTGTTTCCTTCTTTTCTGCATCTACTCGTATCTTTAAATATACTTAAAACGCAATATTTAACTGGCCCACAAGCTTTATGTAACTAAATTAAACTAAGATCTAACACAAATTGATTTCAGCTTTCACACGTGGAAATGAAACGTTGTTACCTGTACTAAATTCTTACAGTGAAATGTTGAAACGGAATTTCTCGTATTTCACGAAATGTAAATTCATTCGACTGAACTTTTAATATTAACGAGAACTACAAAACCACTCAGAACAAACAAAGTGTACAGAACGAATATGAAACTGCTAAATGAATCAGAATTTGGGTTGGAAATTATAATTAAGTTAAAAATAAAATAATATCTCGTTATTTGACATAATATTTGGTCTTAGAAAATATATAAAAAACGGGCAAGTGCAAATCGGAGTCGCGTGCCGAGGGTTCCGTACCACCACACAATACTGAAAGATTTACCGGTTTTCGGATTTATCAAGATATTGCTTTTTACCAAATTCGACGTTCTAGGTCAACGGGTAGTATCCTATAGGTTTAGATTGGTTGAAAAAATGGGAAATACGAAATAAACGTCCATATCTCTTTATTGCGTAGTAGTAGTTGATCGCTAAGATCAATTTTTTACAGCTCAGTATTTGCTGTTAATTTCAACTATATATTTACGCGTTCCTGTAAAAAAGGGTCTTAACGGACAGACAGACGGACGGACGGATGGACGAAGTAATCTTATAAGGGTTCCTTTTTTCCTCTAGAGGCACGGAATCCTGAAAACATGTCATCCTTACATGGACTTAACAATAATAACAATGACCGCAAAAGCTGGCCAATGGTAGGTACAACCACTCTATTGCCGGTCTAAGAATATATAATCTGTTTTATTTTACTTGACGTAAACAATAGCGCCAGTAAAGAAGAAAATATCTTAAAGCTTTTGTTTGCATTTTTGTATTCGTACTTTTATTGCCGCTTCATTTTATATCTAAGGTATGTACCACATCTCTTTGAAACGAGAATAGATTTTTGACACTCAATCAGTAAGTATTATAACTTTTATGTTAAAATGAAATGTAAAAAATGTGTAAATAAATAATATATGTGTGCCTACCATGGTAGGTATTAATGTATTCCGGTTTAAGGGTGAATGAGCCAGTGTTAGTAGACACACAAGGGACATAACATGTTGGTTCCCAAGATTGGTGGCGCATTGGCGATGTAAGGGATGGTTGATATTTGTTACATCGCCAATGTTTGAAGTGGTTTATTTGCCGATTTGCCTGCATATACCATTTACTCGAGTACGTGTGTAATACGGTTACCTGGATCAGGGCAAGCTGTATACTGGATACCACAAAAGTTCCTTTCCATTCTGACACAGATTCCGTAGTCCTGGTTGCTGAGCTGCAGTCCAGTTATTGGTTCATAGTTAAACGATTTTAGCTGACCAGACACACCAGTGTAGTATTGTAGGCAACCCTCATCAGCTAAAGTACAAAAATATGATAAGTTTACATAAATATAAAATTACAAAAGTAACATATTTATGCATACTTTATTAAACTTTAATCATGATTAATATTGAATTAAAATTTTAAAGTAAAGATAAGCAGCAAGAGAAACCTGTTTTTGGAATTGTTTCGTGTAAAACAGATCTTATCTAAATTAAGTGATTACATGTTGCTATTGGCGTTCGAATTTGGTTGACTTGTGTCACTGCATATAACAGTAGTGAAATTCTGTAATAATTCACTTCGTATCTCACTCGTATAATGCTGACAATTGACTTGCTACTTGGTGATATGTCATTTGTCATTGTTATGTTTATCCTATAATTTTCATAATTATTATCGTCAATTTCGCTTATTCTGATATTTCACGCGTTCTACGGTGAGTTTCGAATTTCTTCATACAGAATAGCCGTGCTGCAGTGCGATTCTATAAGAATTCACTCCGTATCTTAGTCGTGAAATGTTGTCAACCGATTATTGGTGGCTTAGCGAGAAACTCAAACGATCGTCATGTAGCTTCAAGCATCATGTGAACGGGCGCGCGCCTACACATCCTTTAAAGATGATTCTCATGCCAAAAGAAGTAAAACTTCGATAAATATAAATAAAAATATTATTAGCTCCTGGAAAAATTATGACATATTTTCACCTTTATAAATAGTACTGCAAGGTATCTGTGTAACTCGTACTTTCCATATCCTCTCGAATGAGTTGCCGCTCGTGACAAAAGTTAATTTAACAGGATTCGTGGAACCAATTCCTGCGTCTATGTACACTAGAAAGTAAATATATTTGGAAATTAATTCAAAGAAAATAATAAAGATGAAATTATCGAATACATATAGAAATTTCTTGTACCAATTTTCCTTTACTTATTGAATCGTTCATTTCTACGTAATTCATCTAAATAATATATTTGGGCCGCAGGCCGTTTAAAATGTAAACCTTAGAGTAACACGATATATTTAAAACACTCCTCTAGTAATTTGTATGAGTACATATGATGTGCCTATATTAAATAAAAGTACTAGCTAATAAATAAAATTATATATAATGTCAGAATAGGTTTTTTCGTCACAGGTAATGAAATATTTAAATTCGTAAATAATCTTATTTTATTAATATTATACTCAACTATGACTGCCCTGGTTGAAGCCGCAAATTGTTGGTATAGGATTACCCCCCGACACGATGAACTGGTCTTGGTTACAAACATTGTTCATTTTCTCCGGTCCGGCGATTGTAAAGCGATCGAAGTCCAACCTTTTCGAAAAAGTATTATTACGTTGTGAATATGATTGAATTAATAATAATTTACTTTAATGGCGTTTTTTAACTTCGATTTAAACATTTTATCTAGATCCTTATTCTACTTGTGTAAAGCCGGGAAGGAAGCTAACAAAACACAATTCGTTTGGCATAAGTAATTTCGTCCACGTAGCCAATTCCAAGAATCAATGAACACAATTCTTAATTTCTCCAAAATTAGCTATTATGTTTTTTTTAGTTAAAAAACGCCATCATCATCATCATCCTCCTGCCATTATCCCAATTTTACTTGGGGTCGGCGCAGCATGTCTTCTTCTTCCATACTTCTCTGTCGGACGTCATCTCACTAGTAACATTCTTTCTAACCTTATCGTCTTTCACACAATCCATCCATCGTTTCTTTGGTCGTCCCCTGCCTCTATATCCATCCACATCCATTTTCAAAACCTTTCTCACAACATGGTCCTCATTCCTCCGCATAACATGCCCATATTGATTATATATTGATTAAATAGAAAAATATTATTCAATAATGGTTGGCAAGTTTATAGTGTATGCATACCTATAAACATTTAACGTAAACACGGCACATGAATGTCTATTCAACAAACAGTGAGTCACTCAAGTAGCAAGAACAAAGTTACTCGACACAGTGAAGATAATCATACAACTTGTTCTAGAACGTGACAAGAAGTTTGTTCAGTTCCAGTCCAATGAACACCGAAATGTTGACAGAAGCAATGAAGTGAAGTGAATAAGTTAGTAAGTTAAATTGACTATTTACAAATTTTTAAATACTTTATTATTTACAATGTTAAAAAAATACAGTAATAACGAAAGCCAGGGGAGTTGTACAAAGTCATATCTCTTAAAATCTCGGCCACCCAGCGTTTGGGCATAAAAATCGGCGTAGCAACAGCGGTTTGGATGTGTACACTTATTATATATATATATAAAACAACATGCCCTGACTGACTGATTCATGATCGTCGAAATAACATGTCCTGACTGACTGATTCATGATCGTTTCATTAGCGTAAACTATTAAAGTTAGGGTTATGAAATTTAGTGAGTAGGATCGTTTTATTGAGTAGACACCCACTAAAGAAATAATTTTGGGTGAATTTGGCATTGAACCTTTGTATGGAAGTCCATCATTTTTGAATTTACAAGAATTAATCTTTATTTTTGGGCTAGTGATTAGTAATAAGTACATAGATATGTATTTAAGCGTTTCTGGATAAGGTTTGAAACATATTTAAATATGTAGATCAATGATATCAACATATACATGTGTAATATACATATATATTATATATATTAATAATAATAACAGATTTTAGCTGTCATTTAAAGTGGACGTGGCATTAAGAAAGTCTGCTATCGGCTATTACAAAAATAATGTATTTATCATAAAATAAATAAAATAAAACAGCACATCGGACTTAATTAAAATTCTTTGATCTGTTTGAATTTTTTTCAGTATTTCTAATTAAATTCAATATACCTTATTTGACAAACATCGGGATGTGATTTGATAATAGTTAATTCGCATGAACCGGTGGAATCGTAGGGCGAGGGAAAGCCCGAGTTAACGAAGTACGTGCCGTTTTCCGAAGTACTGCTGTCGCATGACGTCATAACTGAAACATACATCGTATAAATACTATATAATGAAGTCATATTTATTCTATCGCCTGAAAACATTTTACTTTGCAACTTCAATATACAAAGTATCGCAGTTCCTAGTGATGTACCGTAGTGGGTTCGACCCCGAGCACTAATGTTGTAATCATTCGTAAAGTAGCTTTTTTTGCTCATAAAAAATTGACGGCCGCAAATCGACCACAAAAATAAATTGAAAAGTCTGAATGTTTTTTGCATCTAAAAAGTTTTTTTTATTGATTTTATAAATTTAAACATAGCGATCCCTAATTTAATATTTCAAACAAATATTCTATTGTTTATATTCCCCCTCTTAATTCAATTAATTTGGAATAATGCATTTCTAACTGAATTATTTCATTTGTATATCAAAAAAGATTCTTGACTAGTAAAAAAAAATCTTCAGTAGTAATGAAAATATGGCTTCGGTAACGATGGTTTGAGATCGACTAGAACGAGTAAGATCATTCTCTTATCTCTGCCGAATAGCCAAAAAAACTTTCGTGAATTTTTTTTCAAGTACTATCCGTGCTTTACTTAAAATAAATTATTACTCGCGTAAGATATTCTAAGGTCAAGTCACACTGATTAAATATTGAGGTTGACTCTTTAAAATGAATATCAAAATATCACCAAGAATACGGATTATTAATTTGTATTTAATTATAATAATAACACGTAGGTACTTCAAAAAACTTTTTTGATTTATGGAGTTGATATTTAAGTTTTTTGGTCTTTAATAATGATATATTAGTATGACGTGCGTAATTATACTCATTTATCATTCTCAGACATTCATTGAGTCTTATTACTAAATTGCATGATTAATGGACTCTTCTAAGTACTTATTTCAAACGAGCTTCCAACAAGAATATTTTTTTGATAATATCAATTATCAGTTCAAAGCGAGAAAGGTATTTCGCAGAAAACTACTCACAGATACAGCACAGTCCGAAGCCATTAGCGCAGTATCCATTAGCGGAACCACCTCGGGAGGAGCACTCGCGAGCTGTCATACATGTGCCATTATCCCCCGATGACCCCGCGCAGGCTCCATTGGGAAACGTCACCACGGTAAATAATGATAAGACTGAAAAATAGAAAAACAATAATAAAACAGCTGTGATAAATGTGTGAGAGGTAGGTTTGTTTGCTTTTTATGTATTATATACCTTATTATATCAATATAGACATTATTACACATTATTTTGTGCATTTTTCTGCTAAATGACAGTACCGGGGATTCTTTTTAGAATTTTAATATGTATAAAATATTAGTTGTAATCTTGGCAAATATCTTTCATATATAAATCAAAATAAGGTTTATTACGTTTAATCATTGTGAAAAAATAACGACTAAAGTGTTGACTAAAGTCCGTGTTGCAATTTTGTTTTTTCTTTAATAAATTAAAAAAAAATTAAAAATATTAAATTTCTTTAATATTGTTTACACCTTTAAATACGTATCACTTTGTATGTTACCCAAGTCAGATAGTAATTTTAAGTACTTAGTGATAAGTTGATGGTGTAAATTTTCCAATAAATAAATAAATATTTTGTGCGCGCTCTAATAGATCGACGCAAATCGTCGCAAACGACGACACGACTATATGCGCGGGAGTTTTAATATGATAAGACTATTAGCGAGTTAAAATCTCGGTATTTAGAGAAAATATGAAAATATAGTTTTAACGGATGTGTAGTATTTATATAATATGACATTAAAGTAACAAAATCTCACTTTCGCCAAAAATCATGTTACGACTTTTTGCGTGGTTGGTGTCGAAATTATTCAGATCAAAAACGACGCTCGGAAGAAGCACCAGGATTTGAAAAAATAACTTGGCTCATACGCAACTTTGATATAGAAGAAGACATTGTAACAACTGCAACAGAGACTTGAGGGATAATATCAAGAGCTGTGCAGGAACGTAAACAGATTGTAAACATTGAAAATATCATATATCTTGAAGCGGACATATTTTTATTCATATTATTATATTAATTTCTTATTTACAATGTCCAAAACAAGTACTGATCAATGAATACACACTGCACACACAGGTGCACAGATCACGGGGAATGTTCCGAGGAATTATTTGGGTGCTGAATTTCATTTCTTCGGACATTGCATCTAAATTCGAAATTTCATCCGCACCACCTACCATCCTATTATATATATATATATATATATATATATATATATATATATGTATATATATATATACACCTAAACCAATATATAAACACCTATTTCTACCTCACACAACCACAAGATAGAACCAGATTTCGCCAGCGGTTTTTACGAACTGATACTATTTGGGATCTTTAAATAACCTATACATTTCTTAAAGACCGGTAACGCACCTGTTAGCTCCCGAGTTTTGCAGATGTCCATGGGTGGTGGTAGTCAATTTCCAGTAGGTAAGCCGCATCCCTGGATCTCAGCTTGCACTTGACATACATAAGCAGAGAAATAATACCTACGGGTCCAAGATCGCAACGGAGAACAATCCAACCTCATAATATATGAGACACATGAAAAGATTCAAGACGACCGTCCTACCTGTGTGACGAGAATGCTACAATTCCACGATATTGGGTCCCATTCAATCTTAAAACTTAGCTTGTAATAATAGCCTGGCAATAATGAAATAACATTGATACAAATTAAAGATAGAATTCACCAAAGGCACAGATGACTTGTCTGTGGAGATAAAAATATAATAATAAAAAAAAGGCTTGTGGTGAAATTAGCAAAATATTCATGCCGAAAAACCAAACAGATTGAAATAATATATGTATGGAATTTCATGGAGGCAAAAAAGTTTATACAATATTGGTCGGACCGTTTGAAAGGAAGTTACTGGCTATTTTACAAAATACTGCCATTATTTCCTAACGCGATAAATAATATGTTCTATTGGAATGTCATCAAGTATAATAATTCTAAAAAACTTCCTAAATGTTACCATTGAATTGGCGAATTAAGATTTTTGCGAAGCCTACGATTGTAAATAAAATAGATTACTGATACGATGTACGGATACGATGGATAACTGTTTTTCATTAAAATGGATGATATACGTTTTAAATATATTTTTTGAGCCGAAATAGCTCTATCGCTCGATGTCTTAGTCGTGGATTGCAGGTTCAAACCCAACAAGCGTGAGGTTTCCCAATGGTTTCAAAGGTATATCAACCGCGAAGGATCTAACGTTCTAATAATACATGAAACTTAGGTTGTGATGCAGCCTGGTAATAAATATGCAGGTATATTAAAATAATATTAAACTAGATATTTTTTAATTTTAATTTTTGCTAGAATTATTATTAGATTTGCTAAATTTACGATTATAATTCATCGCATGGTCCTAAGGAAAACAATTTCATCAATCATGCACATTTTTGATGAATTTCAGCCCAACTATCAACATTGGAAGGACCTAGAAGTATTATATTAACAGGCTATATATACGTATTATTATATGAAAGATAATTATTCGCCATGTTCTAGGAAAATATATATGGACTGAAATTCTCGTAACAAATATCATGTATTTCGCTTAAATATAATATTTATACGAAAGGAAGCAAAGCCTACTGCGTACGATATTTCCCATAAACATCCGACGATATTAACATCGAACACACTCGACTGAAGAAGAGAAGCGAATCAAAGCTATGATAATATTTATGAGACTTCTTAACTGACTGACTCTTACAACCAGCTCGGTTTTCATTTTCCTAGGTCGTCTTAGGAAAATAAAAATCAATTTATATTGTTTTATTTTATTTTTGCTAAATTATTTTCTATACATAACATTTGTAATATCAAAAGTTTCGAAATAAATGTTACGAAGTATTGAAAAAAATAAAGAAATACTTTTTATTTTACGAGTTTTAGGTAGTTCGCTACTATATAAATCGCTTCTGCGTAGCTTCGTCGCGAAACTGTAATCGATCCCTTATCTACCACCGAGGCAAGTTTGAATCCTACGTATAAAATATGTTTGCAACACGTGTTGGATATGAAATGTATGTTATTACGATTTCTCTAGAATTTGACAACATATTTATTGTAAATATATGATATTTATTGATTTATTTCAGCTTATTCTTAGTTACGTTACTTTTTCTAGAATTATACAAAGCAGCGCTTAAAGGCCGGCAACGCACCTGCATGCAAAGCAATTCATTTTAAATACAATATAAATGATAATATAATGAATTTTATGAAGATTTTTTTAACGCCCGCGGTTTTGCTCGCGCTGTAGGAATGGTCGTCCGCTTTTAGTTATAAAAAATAGCTGCATGGGGTTCCATCGTGCTTTTCAAATTCCATCAGATTCTCTTCAGCGGTTTAACCGTGAAAGAGCAACAGACAGACAGAGTTACTTTCGCATTTATAATATTAGTATAGACATTATACTCACAACGATTTTGTTTTTGTGGCGGTGGCCAGAAGTATGCTTCGGTTGGTATTTTCTCCTGAAAACCATTTTTAAACCCAAGATTTCTGTTCCACTTCGGAAAAGCTATTCCATTTAACAGACCCTGACCAGTTATAGATTTAATTGCCGAATTACTCTGATCATTTGGTTCACAAAAATTTAACAAAATGAGAAATAAAACGATTCTGGCATTAAACATGGTAACTTTTTAACTTCAGTAACAGCATCGGTTTGAAATGTAAAATAAATGTTTCATTTAATATATAACGTGTTTCGACGGGAAGGGGAACAATGGTGTTAAATTTCTCCTATTATTATATATGAGGACAATAACCACTTGATGATAATTTCTTTGGTCGAATGTTTATCACACGCATGCGCAGTCAGCAGCTCGGAACGAGGGCTAATTTAACCGAAAGATTATAATAATGTGTCACCAATAAGAGAAAGTTTTAATCTGTTACATATTTCTATTTGTTGATGCTATTTCAATGAATATGATTTTTTACCTAATTTAAAGAGAATTTCTAATTATCAAAATACAAGATAAATGTATTTTTTTTACAGATATGTAAACGGAACTTTAAACGACGATACTCAAATTATTAGGGTATTAAAATTATATTTAGCCCCAAAATTATAAAAAACGAAACCAACTTTGATTCTAATTGTAAATAACGTACAATGGACTGAAAGAAATAGTAGTTGTATATTCTTCCACTTTGGCAATCTTTGGAAATTAAAATGACCTACCCTATTTATTAACTAATTATTTAAAAATCCTCATATCCTTTATCCTTCTATGACTTAATGAACATTAAAATCAATTGAAAACTACTTGATTACTAATCAACAACAGAAATGAGATATTAAAAAGTATTTTTGAAATGTTTTAAAAATATAAATAAAATACTAATCATCATTGTCAGGTAATAATAATCGGAATCTTCTCACAAAGTGCACCAAAATTCCCGATTCTCCGCCTTCCGCATTAGAGCCCACCACTTTCTTCCTTGAGTTTGTGGACTAATTCCGAAGTTAGTAAGTTATGTCCACGTTTCAGCTCCTCGTGACATGCTAAGACGCATTGATTGAAAACTTTCGCCCTCAAACATTGCGGAATAATGGATAAATGACGTAAGGACTTGATGAAACATTAGCCGCTCAAAATTTGTTTTCGTTGGAGAATACGTAAAACCTGCTACAAATTAATCATTAGATCGTTAAAATCAAAGAAGACCTGGATAAAGCCTCTTTTAGAAACTCACGTAACAAATGTTTATATATAATGGCTTAAAAATGATCACTTCATGACGATGCCGACCATTACATGAAATAGTCGTATGTTATGTAAAGGAAAGTACCAGTTGTCCACATCGGTTTGGCTCGATCAATGAATAAATAGTGTTTTTCTGATATGAACAGCTAATCGCACAGCATGAATAGTCAAATACGGATCAAATTGTAAAATAGTTACGTTATCCTACGGTCAGTTTGACCTGGATCTTAGATTTTCCACATCTTATGCAAGTCTATCCTATCTTGAATAGCTTAGAGTGATTTTCCTAATTTTTGGCCTGTCAAGGGGCATTAGCTACGGGCCCCAAGCCACAATGCGAAATGGATAATCCAGCTCTACGTGTTAGGGTGGGCCCGGCTAACTAATCTGGGCATATGCCTGTGGTAATGTGCTTAATTTGCGTTCATCTTGCAAGTGCCGGTGTAGGAAAACTCCGGGAGGAAAGGTGCATGTGCGAGATCAAATTTTGACAGTAATGTTCAATATTTTTCTTATTTTGAATTAATAATTATTAAATGTAAAAGAATAACATTTGAAAGGTTAGCCTTTCAGTTGTTATTCTTCTCTTCTCTTGTTTAAAAGACTTCAATAATCGTGGAGGTTCTCAATACTTTTTTTGTAAGTTTGATACCTGATAATAAAGGAGTTTCTATCTATCTATTTATAAAATCATTTGGGAAAAAGTCTGTTGACTAAACATTTCATTATGACTTGAATTTTATTTATAATTTAATTTCTCAAAGTATAATTTTTTGTCGGTACATTTTTGTTAAAATTTTATAATATTTATGAAGAATGTTTGGAGCTAATTCCATCACACTATTCCAATATGGTCTGAAGGCACATGTGGATAATTTCCTTCGGACATGTGTGTATAATTCATGTAGGTTTCCAGACGAAAAATTTATCGCAAATCACGAAATGCATTATAAACACAAATGAAGCATTCAGTGGGTACTCTCACCTATTTACCTTAGATTTTCTACTGGCATAACGATGATGGCTTTTTTTTAATTTAAACACGCCTATTTTTTTCAGTTTTGGTAAACGAAAATTAAAATATTCTTTTATCAAAGAATATTCTAGGTTCTTATAACTACATAGTTTAGCTTATACGTATGGGCACTTGGAACGCTCTCAATTCTTTCAATAATGGGAAAAGTCTATGGCCTGTCATAGAATATCAACTGGCGCTTATTTTTTTCAACGTCATGATTAAGCTTTTACTTATATTTATAAAATATTTTTTCACCGTTTTAGATTCAAGTTAATACATATTCTAGTAATACTTAAACGAAAATTTTTGTACTTATTTTTAGTGTTGATTATAAAATTTAAACATAATAATTATTATTAAAATCGTTAATTAATTACTCAGTATTTTTGTTCAATTATTTGCTGCTTTTTTCTTAATATAATATGTATAGAACACTTTGTCAGTCGAGTAAATGAAGTAAGTAGTACTGATTTTCAGGAAATTTGTATTGCACACACAGGAATATGTCTAACTAGCTCAAAAGTAATAATCGTCTATGGGATCATCTTAATATCCTTGATTAATTAGATGTATT
Organism: Vanessa tameamea; assembly: GCF_037043105.1. NCBI lineage: Eukaryota > Metazoa > Arthropoda > Insecta > Lepidoptera > Nymphalidae > Vanessa > Vanessa tameamea. The sequence goes on along the minus strand of NC_087341.1, from coordinate 5,293,095 downwards.
ATTTGACAGTAAGTTTTGACAGTCAGTCTGTGTGAGTAGAATCTGTGCCGGTTAGTCGTATAGTAATTAATACGTACGACTAAGCTATATGTATGTTTTTGAAATAAGAGAACCAAAAATAATAAACGATTATGTTATCGATCAATTTATTCGCGAAGACGCGCCTCTCCCCGTAAAACTTAAAAATAAAGGTAATCGAATTTGTATTTTGGTCTCGTACACGTATTTAATTGTCCCACCCATCAAAAACATTTTATAAGCACGAGTGTCGCTCAATACTAATGAATTTCCATCGGATATTATTTTTTATTCTTATCAGCAGACCAAGATGAATAAATAAGATCATAATCAAACGTGTTTTTATATTATTAAAAAAAAAACATGACGTATGTAAAACGCTCTCTTTAATTTTTTTATAGCAACGATTTGGTCTTCATTCTCTTTTATATACACGTATAACGGTCGGAATCTTGACATGCATTTTTTATTGTAAAATAAAATTTCAATACTGAACTAATTCAATTACTCTTATGACGAAGTATGTTAAGCGTATCCAAACATCATTTGTTACCTTAGGTACATGCATATACAGTTCAATATTAAATAAGATTGATTTTATTTATTTTATTATTGTCTGATAATCTGTGGAAAGGATTCAATTAAAGAACTAGTGAACACCAATCTTTATTTATTGTAATATATAGACATAAAATCTTTTTGGTATACATAACATTATTAATACTAAGTTTATATTAAAAATATTATCAAGAGAAGGAAGTCACAGATTAAAATAATATTGTACTTTTAATAGTAAAAATTTCCACCTTCCCCTTTCGACGACATTTTTGTATAGGTATGTAAAGTATATGGAAATATAAATATATAATGATTTTATAATAATGTTCTGGTTTGTAAGATTCATTCATATAAAGTTATCCTAGTATTCATTAATAGCATCCAATTATACCAGAACTTACATATTATTTTTTTTCTTTTAACTCATCACTCCTACGGGAAATTAGAGATATGACGACGAAGATATTAAGAAGTTTGCAAAACTTATAGAGAGCAAGTGGTACATAAATGGATCCAGTAAATACACTTACCTACAAACTTATTTTTACTTTAAACACCAATTTTTTTAATTAGGGAATATAATTTAATGCTTACGACTAATTTAAAATTGAAATACATATAAATATTGAACATAATATTTTACGTAACACGAACAAGCGCGAGTCGAACTCGCTTGGGGTTAGCTTTTTGTTTTCTTTTTAGAATTGACGCACAGATAAGGTTTTCGTTTGAATTTTATTTTAAACTATGATACTCCGTTTTTTTTATAAATGGATTCAATAGTTTCCGGTATAAGCGAAGGTGTTTGTTAATTATCTGTTGTTTGATTTCTATCATAAAAAAGAACAGGTTTTGATTCATTACATGGTAGTTTCCATGGTCCGTTTGTCCAGGATTGAGTCACCTATTTCTTAGAAGTTTGAATTTCTTGTAAATAAGAATGTTTTCGTCGAGCACATTCCTTTACGTTAAATGATTCCTATTTTTCATTGGATCGAATCCCAAAAAAAGTAATGCAAATTATAATGTCCATGCTTTTCCTTTTCTAAAGTATATTTGCATGACCAACGTATACATTTTAATCGTATTAAAACGATGTCGTTTATATTTTTTGTATTTAAACAAACTTAACATAACTTTATAGCTTCTAAATTTAACATTTAAATTTGTAATTCGGTAATTTTTATTCCCCATAAATATACTATATTAATCGATAAATATGATTTATATTTTATAATAATGTCCTCTACTCAAAAATCTGGACAAACTAGTTCATAATTATGTATATATATCGAAGCTCGTATAATATAAATATATATATATATATAAATATATATTAAGCCACCATACATCCAAAAATCTACTTAAGTATCAAAAAATTCCTTATTACAACAATAGTCTTAGTGCTGTAGGACATTTTACTTTGTATGGTAGTTTTATTTATACAATATTTATTATAAAAGTAAAAATAAATATTCATATATAATATAAACCTAATTTAACATTCATTATTTTATATTACTAGCTAATGTAGAGATTGAAACAGACAGATCTAATGTGTTTCCATTTAAGAATAACATATAACTACTTAAAAAAAAATCTTATCATGTAAGTTTAATTTAGTTTATTTCTTATTATAAACTAAAAACACCATGTTTTTAAGTTTTAAATAAAATCATTCAATATATTTCATTGAATATGATAATATTAAAATTAAATTAACATAATTTTTGTAGCTCATTACTTTAAAAAATTATGAGACATACATATATATTATATTATTATAATGTTATATTTGGTAGTCGTTGACTAGAAAAATATGGATAGATGATATAAGATTTAAGTCGTGTCGTTTGTATAAAATAAAAATCTGCCAACATAAGCCGATGAAACAAACTATTGAAAAATATTTTAGATATAAATAGTCCGACGTTTAATAATGCTGTTTTCTATTACACAATTACTAAATTAATTTTATTGGATTAATATAATAACTATTCTTTCGAATATATCTATATAATAGTTTAGAAATAGTGAAGAAAATAATCCGCAGAAGTGTAATCCTAATTGACATGAGAGACTTTCGAACAGATATATATAAATATATATGATTGTACTATTCAAATGTTATGAATTAGCCAATTTGAAGTTAAATAAATTAACCTCCCCTGTTGAAGGAACAGGCGGAGCGCAGCTTCTTGCGGATACGAGGTGAGCTCCAGCGCGGCACGACGCGAGTTTCCGTTGTGGAAACGCCCTCATCAACGTCATCCGCCTCGGTCTTTATCTCCATTTTCTATAATTACACAGACAGACATTTCACTCAACGTCTAAGTTTAGCAAAAGTGAAAAGGCTATCAGGATTTAAATCAATCTCCCTGTTACGTTTGTTGGTAAGAACCATGACTTTTTAAATAATCATAATAGTCCGATATAATTTCATTGGAAAGTTACCCATCAAATCGGGATTTTTTTAGGAACTGATTATAAAGTTCTAATTCATATTTAAATTTTATTTTTTAAATATAATATCTACTAATTGCTTATTATTTTAAACGAAATTAATTCGTTCATTATATTGACATTTCATTGAGTAATAACTATAAAGTTTAACGGTAGCGAAATGGAGATTCGAGTAATGAAACTAAACCTGAACAATCAACCGCAACAGAGTGTATTGTTGCTCGAGATATTTTGACATGTCTCGGAGTCGATGCTTTTGCTTATCCAGCTCAGTTGCTATATAATCCTCACTGTTCTCCAAAACGAGATCCAGGCCATTACCTTAAATTAGACAAGAAATCCAAAATAAAATGAAATAGACTTAATTATAATATAGTTCTTATTGTGGCTTCATAGAAAGATAAAGGTTACTTAGATTATTTTACGTATCTGTTTTTTATTACATACCTTCGTCAGAAAATGGGTTGCAGAACCATTTGCGCAAGATAAAATCAACGAATCCAAGCTTACATTTCTTATTATTGGGATATTCAATAAGTTCGTCCTTGTCCACTCTGTCGAGGCATATCTTGGGCAACTTCCTTTCCAGTTCAGTATGCAGGACCACCTTTAATAAATAATCAACTATTTATAACAATACATTTTTAAATTACATTTACATTAACAGCCTGTAAATTTCCCACTGCTGGGCTAAGGCCTCCTCTCCCTTTGACGAGAAGGTTTGGAGCATATTCCACCACGCTGCTCCAATGCGGGTTGGTGGAATACACATGTGGCAGAATTTCGTTTAAATTAGACACATGCAGGTTTCCTCATGATGTTTTCCTTAACCGCCGAGCCACAAGTTGAATTATAAACACAAATTAAGCACATGAAAATTCAGTGGTGCCTGCCTGGGTTTGAACCCGAAATCATCGGTTAAGATGCACTCGTTCTAACCACTGGGCCATTTCGGCTCATCACAAAGTTTGCATTCGTGTTTATGATCAATATTTATTTGTCTCGATGGGTAAGCGGGTAACACCGGTAGAACCTCGGATCAGAGTTTTTAGCCGATGTGGAATTTTGAAGCAAATATAAAATATTTCGTCGTTATTTTGAATTATTGAGACTATTTTCTTACTTGCATAGCTAGGCGTTTGAGTTGAGCGTTGCGTCGGACACTCTCGATGTCACCAACCGCCAGACCGATGAGAAGATTCATCAGAAGTATCGGCATAAAAACCATGAAGAGTACCAGGATAAAAAACGTCGGAAGTGGAAAAGGCAGGTCAGTTTCGCTTTCAGATTTGTAAAATGGCTGCACATATGTTCCAACGAAATCTAATTCCCCGAGCATCATAGCGAACGTGCGGATCAGAGACATCGGGATCGTGCTAAATGATAAGTGCTGACCCTGAAAGAGAAATAAACGTTCATTATTTATTTCATTTAATCAAAACACAATAATATTCCATTCACAGACATAAATTTATTTCGCATGCATAGCATATTAATACTTTCGCACAGAGCACATTAAAAATAATTTCGAATGCTATAAGTATTGGTTATTGTCATGACGTCATGAAGCACAGCTCTCTATTACAAAAAAAATAGTTACATTAAATAAAATAACACAAATTATCTAAAGAACGAATATGCTACATACAGCTTAATTTTTTCTAACATCGACTAAATTCTTTCCATATGATCCATCCATTTAAAACAAAGGATATCAATTAAATATAAATTAAATATTAGCAAATAATTGCAATTAATTAATTAATATTTTTTTTATGCGTCTGTATAGTAAAAGTCTAAGAAGTTATATGAAAAGAATTAGATTTTTTATAATATTTACCCACATTATTTGTCCTATAAATAAAGATGCAAATCTCGAAGCATCTTTGCGTTAATTTTATCAAATATAATTCAGTTACTGTCTAAACAAAGCTGAGACGAGAGTTTGCTTTTTTATCAATAGGGCAATAATGTTACACGTCGTCCAGTTGCTTTTAATAAATACCATTTGGCCATCACCCACTTTTGATAACAGTACGTAGAAAGCTAGCCCAAAAGCTATAATGAGAATCGAAAACACCATCAAGACTTTAATGAGTGTTTGCAAGATCTCAAGGAACATCACTACGTATATTCCGACTTGATCGAAACGTTGGAGAAGTAGTAGAAGATGGAACCAGGACAAAAATATTGTTATTGATGCTGCTGATAGCTGTAAAGAGAAAACCATATCGAATAAATATCTAATATATATATTTTTTAAATTATTTATAGTTATATCATCGGAGGGACTTTACCAACCTGTATATTTCCGTAAATTGGATATATCGTTGGTAATACCGTTAGCGTTGAGCTCACGTATAAAGTCCATGAAACAAAATTTGAAGGGTCCACAATGTAGTGCAGTTTCTGCTCCTTCATGTTGCATAATTCACGTATAAGACACATGATGTTGTAGAAAAGAACGGCAACCGTGCTTGCATAGATAGCGATCATAGTTTCGAAATCTGTTGAAAATAAAATGCTTCAAACATTCCTATAGTTGAACATATATTTCTCCTCCACTTCAAAAGCAGAGGAGGTCTTTTCCGTGCAGTGGAGCAATTAAAGGTTGTTTTAATATACATGTATTTTAAAATAATATATTACTTAAACCGTTATATCCTCACCTTTTTTGTCAGCGATGTCTGTCGAATTAGTTTCGTTTGAGCCAAAATTAATATCAGTTTTATTGGATTTTTTATCATTAACCATTGGCTTACTCATCAACTTGTAAGTGAATAGTGTGACGAAAGTTAGATAAATGCAATAGAATAGTACATTCGCGAGATGAAAATACTTCCCATATGAATTCCACTTCATCTGAAGGTATTTTTGGCTCAAAGGATGAGCTAGCAGTTCCACACGACCATGAGCTACCATAGCCTGAAATTATACTCGAAGAGCTATATGATTTAAAAAAATAATATAAACATTTCGTTACTAAAAAACGTGTTATTTATAAAATATAAACATTTTCAGACAAATCACAAATATAAGTAGCGTTAGTGATACAAGCACGTGAGAATATACAATAAACGTCACAGTAACCACCTTAAAACCATAGATTTTTGCACACTTGGCGTGTAGAGAAATGTATATGTGTCGAGGAACCATAAAGATGAACTTTACAGGTTAGGAGATGTGTTAGAATAGTTTTGCAATTAAATTAATCTTTATATTTATAAAGATATTAACAGAATAGTGCAGAGTGCCATTGTGCGAAAGTGTTGCTCCACTCACGTTGATTACACTCAACGGTTCGGGACGAAAGTTTGGGTCGTTGCGCGCCTGTCTCAGCGCTTCTATTTCGTGCTTCGTATGTTGGTAGAATCTGAATGAGTACTTAATCTGCGACGAAGTAAAATATCGTATGTAATTATTTACTGAAAATATTAATCTAAACTTACATTCAGAGCTGCTAAAGGAATATTCTTTGATTTCAGAGAACTGTCGGGCTTTCGGTTGTTATCGTCATCGGTTTTTGTTTTCGGGCAGAACACCCGAAAGTTGTATTTGATCTAAATATGTAAATAGATTTTAGTAATAAATTCAAAAAAAATAATCTCAGTCATTCGTTATATTTAAATTAAACATCGAACCTTTATAATATTACAAATAAATATGATATTAAATTACTGCATATCTGAAAAACCTATGAAAGAAGGATCAATATTATGTATTATTTAAAATTAACTTGTTAATTATGACAAAGGGATTAGGTCTTACGTAGAAGCTTTTAGAGTCCTTCTTGCAGTTCGCTTTTGTGATACAATTATCCTGCACCGCTTCAAACACGTTTGGCATGCCAGCGATGAGTGCAAGTGTGACGCAAGGGTAGCGATCTGATCGTAAGCCCATTACTTCGTTTGCCCTAAAAACATTTCACGTAAATTGAAAAAAAAAATCAAAACAACTCAATTTGATATTATGTAATAAAATAGATTTTCGAATTAAAATTGATATCAATTTATGCTTCAAATAAAAATATTACAATATCCAATATCAATCAAATTTATATGAGATCGTTTTGAAGTTATATCGAATACGAAAAAAAAGAAGTATCAAAATCGGTTCATAAACTTTTAAATTGGAATATATGTTTTAAAGCGTACGTTTATACACTTATTTATTGAAGTCGGTTAAAAGTCGAAGGCAACTTGACATTAAATTTAAATATATATACATTTTTTTTCTAACCTTTGCTCATGAGTAACCATAGCGAGAGCTGCTTCGGGGAATTTATAATAGATGGCATAGTCGATAGCGCTCAAGTCCAGGTTATTGTAACTCAAGCGACATCCCATAGATAGCAGTAATGCGATAGAGTTCGGTTTGTTTTCCATAGTAGCTAAATGCAGAGGCGAATTCTAAAAAGAGTAATTTCATCAAATAGAGAAGGAATCAAAATAAAACGTCGTATTTTCATAATAATATAAAACTCTTCGATTCAAATTTATTTATTTGCCAGAAAATATTATTGTATATGTTAGTATGGAACATCCAAACCGCTACAAAAATAGTGTTTTTTTTATAAATAAATGAATAAAAACAGCAAAGTATTTAAAAAAAAAAAGAAATGTTATCCAACGAAACTCACTCCATCTTTATCCGATTGATCAAGTAAGTGCGAATGAACTGAGTGTAGCAGCTCTATTGTTTTGGTGTAGCCGAACATGGCCGCTAGATGGAGCGGGTTGCGGCCGTTGTGATCTCTGTGCAGCAGTGCTCCACGGTTGAGCAGAAGGTGCACGACCCGCGAATGTCCCTCACGTGAGGCAATGTGCAGTGGAGTAAGACCCTCACCGTCACTTTCATTTATAACGAAAGCACCTTTATCTGAGTCTAGCAGTTGACATACAGTGTTGTACCGTCCGTATCTGGAATTGAGAAAACAATTGTTTTCAACTATTTTGAATGGAACACGTATGAAAATTTAAATGATTTGTATCTTATTAGTGACTGAAAGTTCATTTAAGTTCAGTACAATTATTGGTATTGTTTACTAATCTTAATATATTTTTTTAATTAATTTTAAAGTAGAATTTATATTATATACAACCTATGTCCTTTCTTAGAGTTCAACCTTGCTTCTTAGTAAATTTAATCAAAATCGGTTCTGTTGTTTAGTTAAGAACAACAGACGTACAGATGGACAGACAGAGTTACTTTCGCATTTATAATATTAGAAGATATAGAATAGATTGGTAGAATATATTTTTCTAACTTTGATATATAAGGAACTTTCTAGAATAATAGCTATAATTTACTAATATTTTACCTGGCAGCAAAGTGCAATGGACTCTCGTTATTATTGTTCTTCAGGTTTATACAGGCGCCGAGTTTTATAAGATTCTGCAAGGACCGTATGTGTCCTGCGCGACTAGCGTAGTGGAGGGGAGAGCAGCCTGTGTTATCTTTTTCATTAAGAAGCTTCGTTAGACTGCTCTCGCAAAGATTCTATGGAATAGTTTATTGACCATGTTAGCATTATATTAAAAAAATCACTTAATTTTTTTTCATACACTTCATTGTCGTTTCAATTTTATTTGCCTTTAGGACTATTTGTTGTTTATTTTTTAATTAAATATCATAAATATGTGAGTATAGAAATTTGGCGTAAGTTTTTAACTATAGTATTTTAAAAATGGAGGAGAATGTAACTTTATACACAAGTACCCCCTCTAATCCCTCATTAATAAGATGCGACCGCAAATCCGAGACGACTGGAGAGTTAAGCTGCAGGACCAACGACTTCACGTGTTTTCCGAGGCACGGTAGTACACATTTCCAACTTCTAGACTCCGAGCTGCTATTGAGAATTTTTTAACAAAAAACCCAATAATATTTTATCGACCCGACCTGGGGTTTGAACCCAAGATCTCGGGTGTTCAGCCTTATATCTAGCCACTAGACCAACGAGGCAGTCGTGCCTTACAATACTTTTGTATAGCAGCTGCAATAACATGAAATTGAATCTGTACCCGTAGTTTGGTTTAGTACGAGTTTGATAGTTAAATAAATTCCTTAGGGTAGTCTTCTATACGTATTCTAACAGCGATTACGTAAACCCCCAGCGTAAATCCAGTCGAACTAAAATACTATGGACCTGTTATAGTTTCTTCATCGACTTTAAAGTCGAAAGAACTAATAAGTTTCTCTATTTTGCCAGTAAGCGTATCAAGATTGATAGAGAAAATTTTCTTAGGATTTTAATAATTTCAATTAAGTTAATTAACAGCCAAAATAAACTAAATCGTTTATTATTGAAGATAATATTCGACCATTGTATTAATTGACAGAAAAATACTTATTACAATTATATTTATAGTTTTTTAATATATTTTTAGTATTTTACATTAAAAGAAAATCTGATGAAGTTTATTTATTTTTTGTTCTTATGATGAGAACGTTTAAAAATAAGACTTACCTAGATTAAACCATACAACAAGTTACACTAAAACTAACGACCCTTTTATTGTAATTCGTGAAATCTTTTATAATAATTTATTTTCTAAGCTGCATTATATCGCATAGTTCTCGTAATGCAAAATGTTACAAATATGCAAGTTATTTCGTTTTACCTTACAAGTAGCCGCGAAATCCTCCAAGCGTCCTCCATTCATCACGACGAGGTGTAGAACATTACGGTTGTTTACATCCTTAAGTTCGACATCAGCTCCGAGACGAATCTGAAAGTTTATTTAATAAATGACATATCCTAAAAATAAAACGCGAGCTGTCGTAGGTCAACCGGTTGGAACGAAGTTATATTATTTATTATATTATTTATTGAATAATAGGCTATAAAATAAATAACAATGTTTGGGAATAATTAAAAGATGATGATAAAATTGTTTTAAAAATCTCGAGTGATTTAAAATAAATAATAAAAAATAAGTTTAAACTATTTTTATTGAGCCGAGATGGTCCAGTGGTTAGAATGCGTGCATCTTAACCGATGTTTTAGGGTTCAAGCCCAGGCAGGCACCACTGAATTTTCATGTGCTTAATTTGTGTTTATAATTCATCTCGTGCTCGGCGGTTAAGGAACATCGTAAGGAAACCTGCATGTGTGTAATTTCAACGAAATTCTGCCACATGTGAATTCCACCAACCCGCATTGGAGCAGCGTGGTGGAATATGCTCCAAACCTTCTCCTCAAAGGGAGAGGAGGTCTTAGCCCAGCAGTGGGAAATTTACAGGCTGCTAATGTGATGTAATGTAAATGTAATATTATTAAAAACCGTACGGAATAGAAATACAGGGAAATGTCCCCTAGGAACGCATAATGATTTTTCGTTACGAGGCAATTTCTACCAGTTCACTTTAAAGTGAGCCGCGTAAACAAACTTTACAAAATGCAAATAACGTCCAGCACAAAAAATGAAGATCCACTATATCCAATTGAAACTATAAAACAATAATAATTAAATATTTCTTTACTTTAGAAGAATATATGCGAAAATATAAAGGCAACGTAATTAATTACAGATGAACGTTATATCTCTTCTGTATCAAACCTTATTGTTATCTGTAATTCAATAAGAAAACAGAATGTAATTCATAAAAAAAACGCAATGTTGCTTATCATATCTACTTATTACATCAACAAGTAAAAAAAAAAGTACCAAAACTTGAACTGTCCTCCACCCGGCTCTTGAAGCAGCTAGAAGTAATGGAGATCTCATTTCTTTATCCAAAGGATTTATGTCCGAGCCCTGAGCGACAAGAAAGCTAACAATGTCGGGATGGTCAAACATAGCGGCGCAGTGAAGCGGTGTCATCCTTTGTACGTCACATGATTTCAGACAGGCATCCTTTTCTTCTGGTTGTATACGAAACATTAGCTCGATAATTTCGAGTGCGCCCTAAAATAAACTTACATATGTAACGTTTATCACGACTTTTTTTTGCTTACTCTTCAAACAGGAACACAATAACTCATTGCTGCTTGGCGGTAGAATAAATTAAATTAGATTGGCAGGCGGGCTTGCGCAAAGTCCTTCTGGCAAGGTAAACACGTATGATAATTAACTATTTGTTATATAAATGTTCCAATTCAATTTTATTCAAATAATCTATTAAAAATTAAGAAATGTAATGAAAATAAAATCAGTTTTTTTTTATCTTACCTGCGCACACGCAAGATGGACTGGCGTGGACAAATCATATTGTTGAGTAGATATCTTTGCGCCAGATCTCAAGCATAGTTCAACAGCTCTGATATCTCCTCCGTGTACAGCCGAATGCAAGGGAACATTCCCTTCGTTATCATATAGAGAAATCATTTGTTCTCTGGTACATCCCTTAGACTCCCCCCATTGTAAAAATATTTCCATTGTTCTAGATGAAGCGTTTTTTGCTGCTTCATGTATTGGATAGTAACCATTGTTACACGGCCGTTTACATTCTGCGCCGAGTTCAGTTATCTATTAAGATAATGTTAGATTAGTTGAAATCTCAAATTTAAACCTTTTATTAAAATCGATTCATGCAAAACATTTAGTTAGTTAAGTTAATAAATATTGAAATAGAAACGTTAATAAATAAGGTGTCGAATGTGAGGCAATTGAGGCGCATGATATTTACCAAAATCCGTGCACAAACATCATGATCATGTATGGCTGCAAAGTGTAATGCGGTACGTCCATGTTCGCCGCCGAGGTCAACGTTAAACGCAGACTTGAATTTAACAAACAGCTGCAGAACTGCCACCTGAAGGAAATATATTTTGTTATGACCATAACTCAAAGTGAATTATCGTTTTGAAATAGACGTAACGTTTTTGTTTATTCTAATTTCGAATTTAAAGACATAAAAAAAAAACTTAATTAAATTTAATATGATTTTTCATTTTGTTCGAAAGCAGGTAGTTATTTGTACTTAAAATTTGCTATACGATACGAACTTTTGCAAACACACACAAATATCAATAATAATACAATACTAACACGTTTGAAATACATGTAAAAACACAAATTCGAACGCAGAGGACGAGATCATGGAAATATTTATTAATAGTTTTGAATTCATTTGAGTAAACTGTTGACTAAAATGAATATTAGGTTTATATACTGTGATGGAATCGATTTTAGATTTGTAAGTATCGATATATAAACATTTATTCTGTGCCCTAATACCTAACTGAAATTGGGCTGTATCATCATTAGTAAACTTCTGAAATCTGTCAATTAAAATGTTTTGTATTTCAATCGCATACATATGACAATGATTAATAAATTTCGATTTACTAGTGGTGGTCCATGGATCGTAGTTTATTTTGATATAATTTCATTATATATACGACGTCTGTTCGCACAATTTATATTTGTTTTTTTTTTTTTATACAGCCATAGCGCCGCACTTTTCCCGGCCAGTAACATATTCCGCTCACTAAAATCAATTCTTTGTTAAATCGTAATAATTTAATAAATTGCTATCAAGAATCTTTTTTAATTTTCTGCACAACTAAAGCTGAAGCTCTTCAAAATAAGACCATAACCGATTTATGTGCAGCTATCGTACCATAATCACCGGGACAAAAATTGGCTTACTTCTTTATGTAAGATAATAATAAAAACAGATAATTTATTAATAATAACATTGACTGATAGATTATTATTATTGACACTCGAAAACATTTATGTACGTCTTGTTAAGTAAATTGTTATAGTAATGTGTCGTTTGCTGTTTTTTAGGTATATATATAACATATGGATACATTTTTCAAACGTAAAACTAGAGATTTTAGACATAATTGATTTTGATTTTCAATAAAAAGAGTTTTCATGATAATAAGCGAAATTGTCACGTTTGTTAAGAATAAATTATAATTATAATATTACTTACCTTATTGAGTTCAGTAGCGAGATGTAGAGGTCCCTGTGATTTTTCATTCAAGACGCTTGTATTGACTTTGCTAAAATATACAATAGAATTTTATACATTGCATACGGTAAAAACGTTTTTTAAAGTAGATAAATGATTCCTTTTATGAAACTATCAACTCGAGCTGAGATGGCTCAGTGGTTAAAACACGGTTATCTTAGGCCTTAGCCCAGCTGCGGGACGTTCATAGGCTGTTTGTTTTTATGTCTCATTGAGCGAAAATACGCTTCGAGTTAAGTATTGTTTATTTTTATTAAATTGGTCCTTGTGCGTTTTTTGAGACGCTTCCATGATACGCGCACTGGATGATGTGAAATGTTTGATTTATTGTGTTTCTAGAAAAATAATTAATTGTAGGTCTTGAACTCCTACGTAGAAAATAAAAAGTATGTTTCAAAAATAAAAATTATATCTTATAAATACCTACGGCCTTTATTGTAAAATAATGTAATATTCGTAATAATAATACAGAAAGAGGAAATAAAAAAAAAAATCTACCTTTCAACCGTCAATAATAAGTGTACCACGTATATAATCGTGATATTTAAATTAAAATTCATTTATTTAATATAGAAACATAAAACTTACTTATTTACAGTTCAAGTAAAAAGTACTGCCGGTTTAGAATAGAAAGTACTCTGGACCTTAGAAGAACCAGCAAAGATAATCAGTAGATTTTTTTATCTAATTTCACTCTTATTTTGACATCACGACACAACCCAGCGACAGCCCAGAGTCGGTTTAAACCGATAAATAAGAATGAAAAAAAACGAAATTCAAGTTTCGATCGCAATTTTAGAGTTTAACGTTTCATCTAACATATCGATCGTCAAGAGATGTTATGAATTATTTTTCGATACTCTATGTCTTAAGACTTGTAAGCGTATCAAGTAAATAAACTGACTCAATCAGGCTTTTTTAATATTGGTTAGGATTACATCCATATATAATTTGGATAACTCATACAGAAATTTTATAATCTATTACTAGTAGTATTACTTGTAGGTAACATACAGTGTAAGGTGTCATTGTTCGCGTCTATACTTACTGATTTAGCAGGAATTCTATCGCATCCAGAGAACCATTCTCGACAGCCACATGCAATGGTGTGTTCCCGAAGTTGTCAGAAATGTTTAAGTCTAATAAAATATAGAAAATTGTATATAATACATAAAACAATGCTTGGAATACTTTGAATATTTATAACATGTGTAGATACTTTTTGCAGGTTTTTTTTTAAAGTTAAATGAATATTGAGGTATATAAAGCTGTAAATTTTTATTCATTATTTTTGGTATGTGGTTTACTTGGTGGTAGGGCGTAATCACAGGCACAAGGGACATAACATCTTAGTTCCCAAGGTTGGTGGCGAATAGGTGATGTAAGGAATGGTTAATATTTCTTACAGCGCCTTTGTCTATGGGCGGTGGTGACCACTTACCATCAGGTGGCCCATATGCTCGTCCGCCAACCAATGCCATAAAAAAAAAACCAAATGGGTCAACTGATGGTTAGTGGTCACCAAAGCTCATAGAAATATTAAACGTTCTATAATTAATTATTATTTTTACAACGCTAGTACTATCTATAAGATTATCTATCTCTTGTGCCTGCAGTTACAATGGCGCAGTCACCCAACCAACGGTAATACATAATACTAAATATTGATGTTATTTATAGTTATTAGATTTTGATTTATATTTATTAAATACATTTCAACATTGCACAGAAAATTGGTTAAGTCATATTTAGTGCGTCGTTGGTCTAGTGGCCAGCATATAAGACCACATTTCCCGAGGTCCTGGGTTCAAGGGTATAGAATATTTGCAGTCAAGGCCTTAGAGAACACGTAAAGCCAGGTCGCCAATGACAGAACAGGGAGAGTACTTAAACTTCTATAATGTGATCTGTTGGCTAGACTTTCTTAGAAGGCTGTTGTGACGGAATTATTTAGTTGATTACGAATTATATTAATAATATATTTTTAAATAGTAAAAAATAAAACGTATATTATTCTACGTTTGTAAGTTTTTTTTTTAAATTGTGTTCACTAAATTGTTCAGTATAGCGATAAGTTTTAAATTAGTAGTTTTGTTAACGACAGCGGCCGCTAAAGTCGAGCCATGCATAAGTAATGAACAGACGTTCCAATCTCGCGGTTTTACACTGTTTTGCAATTATTGCTCCTAGCACTTATGCTGAAGTTTAGGTCGTGAGCAAAAAATAACTTCTATTCAAAAAGACTTAGTACGCATAAGAATATTTAATAAGAAGATTACATGAAGGGAAACTAATCCGTTTTAAACTAATTGATATGGATTTAATATGCTAATGCATATTTGCAGAAGCCGAGATGGCCTAGTGGTTAGAACGCGTGCATCTTAACCGATGATTTCGAATTCAAACCCAGGCAAGCACCACTGAATTCTGAATTCATGTGCTTAATTTGTGTTTATAATTCATCTCGTGGCAGGGGGTGAAGGAAAACAGCGTGACAAAACTTGGATGTGTCTAATTTCACCGAAATTCTGCTAAATATGTATTCCGCCAACCCGCATTGGGGCAGCGTGGTGGAATATGCTCCAAACCTTCTCCTCAAAAAGGAGAGGAGGCCTTAGCTCAGCAGTGGGAAATTTACAGGTTGTGAATGTAATGTAATATTTGCAGAATGATATTGTTCATATATATATTCTACCGAAAAATGGCAATACTCAGTACAAATATGTTCGGTTTAAAGTGTGAGATAGTCAGTGTAACTAGAGGTCAAGGCATATCATCATCATCTTAGTTGCCTAAATATGGGATGGGGTCGACACCCATCAGAGAAAAATAACAAAATACTATTAGAACAAACGTGAAATATATTATAAGCAAATAAGCTAGGAAACGAGCGGAAAGATCATGTAATCAATTTTATAACAATACTAATTTGTAAGTCGTTGCAATTAAAAATATTAATATATTAAAATCATTACTAACTAGACTTTTAAGAGTTGAGATTAAAAATACTTAGAAATGGACCTATAGCGAACTTGCCCAAGTATCAGTAAATTTTATATGTTCTGAAGTTTTGTTTATAACTTGCCGTTGGTTTTTGATTTGTTTGCCGAATAAATATAAATATAAATATCTACGATACATTGCAATGTCAATTCCGCCTTATATAATCTGCAAAGGTGAAATCTTTCCAGCGCTGTGTGGACAATTATTATTTTATTGACCACAATTGAACCATTCTTTACCCATTTCCATGTTTAATGAATCGTTCATTTATAAATTATAGATATACAATAACATATACGAAACAAATAATTATACGAATACACATTTATATGCTGTGATAAACTGATCTTATAATAGATCCTCCAAGCAGGAACATTCGTACAAAAATGGAACTACATTAGAAGTAATCGTATTATTTTAGTGAATTTCAAGATATGTTATTTAGAATTTATTTGATACAATTGTAAATTAATAATAAAATTAACTTACCTCCACCGTAGCGAACAATGAACTGTAGTATATTTGTGTTATTCCTAGCTGCTGCTTGATGAGCCACGGTGCGCCCCCGCGTGTCGTGCACTGATAGACGAGAGGGTTCCGTCAAATACAAGCGCTTAAAATCTTCCACATTTCCGCTTTCAGCCGCCTGAAAGAAATATTATTATTAATTTATAACGAATGATTAGATTTTAATAAAAAAAAAATCTAGACTCCTGATGAATGGAAAGCAAATTCTAATTTATTTATTTACATTCCTTTGATAACTTTTCATAAAGAGCTCGTAGTTTAATGCCTGCACAAGAAAAAACAGCTCTTAATTCCACATTGAATAAATGTATTCATTCAACACGGGAACAGAAAATCATATAAAGATATCGTAAAAAATCTGAAAAAACTTGAAAAAATTTCTACGATCGGATCATTCTGTTCTTCCTTGGCCATTACTGATACCGTTACTTATTTTAAATATGCTGAACCTAAAGCCAGATATGTATAAGAATAGTATCAGTCTATAGAAAGGGTGGTCATAATAATATTTCCATGTATATACCGATCTCAATATTATTTACTTAGTGGTAGGGCTTTGTGCAAGCCCGTCTGAGTAGTTACCACCCACTCATCAGATATTCTATCGCCAAATAGCAGTCCTTGGTATTGTTGTGTTCCGGTTTGAAGAGCGAGTGAGCCAGTGTAAATGCAAGCACAAGGGACATAACATCTTAGTTCCCAAGGTTGGTGGTGCAAAGGCGGTGAAAGGAATGGATAATATTTTCTACAGCGCTATTATCCATTGGTGGTGGTGACCACTTATCATCAGGTGGCTCATTTGCTCGTCCACCTACATGTAACATAATATACCAGCTTTGTCGTTTTTGAGTGTCGTATATTCAGTACTCGCAGTCACAAGGTCAGAATGTCAAACTTATTAAATTTTGTTATCTGTACCGTCTTTCAACAATTGAATGTTGTCCACAACAAAAGTAAGCGCGAAGGCGTTAACGCGTTTTTCTTGAAATATAATTATTCATTAATTTAATTTAAGAAGTAACAGGTATTTCATTTTTTATTTAGAGTTTTATCTTTGATATTAAATTATTTATTTATGATTTTGCATACTGTCTTTTAAAAGTATACATTTCAGTTGAGTTCTAGTTGTTATTTAACTACTGTAGCGGTTGCGGTGCCTGTCCTGCAAAACGAGACGACATATGCCGACGTCGTTCGACGTGAAGATTCTTTGATTAAGTACTTTGACATAGATGACGTCACGACGCTGATGGAAGTTGCGTCGGCTATTGCGGAGGCGGGGGATGTTCTGCGGAATATGTGAAATCCAAGCAAGATCACCATCACCTCCTGAGGAGAGCCTGAGGTACCGAGGATGCGTTATATCGGCACGATCCCGCAGCCTCTCAAATCCTTGCCGAGGGCGGCCATTGCAATGGTTTTAATGGGTAGGAAGCCCACATAACCTGATTTGCCCCCGGTTTCCGGTTACTGAAGGTTTCCAATGCGAGAAAAAAAAAGTTGATACTCAACTATATATATTTTATACATTTATTCTTTTGCTGCGAAAGTTATTAAATCCTAACTTAACTCAAGCCTTTAAGATTTTTAGTGTCGAGAGTGGTCTGAAGAAAGTTAGAAACACGTTAGAGTTGTTATTCCAGTCAGTTCAAAAGAGTTCAGTCAAATAAGGAGCTAAATATGTATGTAGTTTTGAACAATATAAAAACATCATATTGTAATAATCATATACTTATTTCAATAAATGAAATTATTTAACCATCACATGCAATACTGCAACCCAATTTAAAATTAAACCAAGGTAAAAAAATAATAGCCACGAAATTTCGATTGAGTTTCTCTAAATATAGCATTCGTGATATATAATATGATAACACGTGACGCCAGTCAATATAAATATTGCACCATCCCTCGCAGTACTCAAATTTAATTTAATATTTAAACGCGATAGAGGAAACCTTAATATTACGTTTGAATTCATTTAAATATGTAGTTCGTGTTATGTTCTGATGTATACAAGAATATATTGACCAATATTGCGATATTGGGTACACGTGTAAACATTCAATTTGTAACAAGGCATGAATATGTTGTATATATATAATATATGAATATGGTATGTAAGTACTTATTTATCATAATGTACAATCTCAATTGAGCCACTATTATTTATACCGTATTTCATGATTCTTAATTCATTTTTTATATTGGATTATTATATACAGAGCCGAGATGGCCCAGTGGTTAGAACGCGTGCATCTTAACCGATGCTTTCGGGTTCAAACCCAGGCAGGCACCACTGAATTTACATGTGCTTAATTTGTTTATAATTCATCTCGTGCTCGGCGGTGAAGGAAAACATCGTGAGGAAACCTGCATGTGTCTAATTTCAACGAAATTCTGCCACATGTGTATTCCACCAACCCGCATTGGAGCAGCGTGGTGGAATATGCTCCATACCTTCTCCTCAACGGGAGAGGAGGCCTTAGCCCAGCAGTGGGAAATTTACAGGCTGATTATGTTATGTTTATATAACTATTAATAATGTCCAATATAAATAACCTAATCTAACCTCTAAGTCGTAAACTGTTGCTTGATTATAGTTACATCGGATATGTAACTACTGCAGCCGGTAATATGTATCATGAGAATTAATAAGTCGGTTTTTTATTCTTTAGCAAGGTAACAATAGAAGTGTTTTTCCCTTCATAACAAATAATACCTCAACCCCTGGGGACCTTCTGCCATCAATAATTGGTTAATTTACTGTGGTGAAAAAGCTAGGTGTTAAAATGTAGAAACATCAACTTCAGTATTTTATTTATCAAGAAATACCATATACAACCTGCCGGGCAATAGAATCGTTTTATATAATAGTTTTGGTGCAAGTTATGGCGTAAACACGTTGAGAAATTTCAATTGACACATTTAGGCAGACTTCAATAGGCAGATATTTCAATTCAATTCATTTTCTCTGACTAACGCTTGATTATGATATTTATAGCAAATTTAACACGAGTAAATTAAATGATGCTTTGTACCCAATGATTTGAACCCACCTTTAGACCTGCAGAAAGCTTTTGACTGTGTGCCTCGTCAATATATCTGGTGGGCATTGCGATTTAAATGTGTGCCTAAGGCCTGTATTGATATTATCACGGACTTGTACCGCAGTTCCGCTTCCGTGGTTAGAACTGTTGTTGGCGATACTGAGCCTTTGCCTAATCACTGTAGGGGTGAACCCCTAATAAGAACGAGCTAAGAGCCGAGCCCTGGTGAAACCAGCTCTTAGCCCTTTCTTATTCAACATAGTATTAGATGTTGTCTCGGCATCCAGGACCAGCTTCCATGGCTGATGATCTATGCCGATGACATAGCGCTTGTTAATAAGAGCCGGCTGTAGTTGGAGCGTAGGGTGAACTTATGGAAAGGTACGCTTGAGAACGGTGGTCTCCAAATAACACACCGTGTACATGGTTTGTGAGCCGAGATGGCCCAGTGGTTAGAACGCGTGCATCTTAACCGATGATTTCGGGTTCAAACCCAGGCAGGCACCACTGAGTTTTCATGTGCTTAATTTGTGTTTATAATTCATCTCGTGCTCGGCGGTGAAGGAAAACATCGTGAGGAAACCTACATGTGTCTAATTTCAACGAAATTCTGCCACATGTGTATTCCACCAACCCGCATTGGAGCAGCGTGGTGGAATATGCTCCATACCTTCTCCTCAAACGGGAGAGGAGGCCTTAGCCCAGCAGTGGGAAATTTACAAGCTGATTATGTTATGTTATGTTACATGGTTTGTGGGAGATCGGACTCTAGCACCATCCAAATAGGTCGTTTTGTAAACCAGCTGTTAAGTCGGAGAAGTTTAGGTACTTTGGATCCATCCTGCACGAGCCCGGATGCATTGATCGCGACGTTCAAGCCCGTACGAGTACTGTTTGGGCCAAATGGCATGTGCTGTGACCGTAGAATACCGCCCAAGCTAGAAGGGCTAATATACAAGACCATCATCCGACCGGTCCTTCTATACGGAAGCGATTGCTGGCCAGCTCTATCTCGGCACACTAAAGGGATTCACGTCACGGATATGAAAATGCTGAGGTGGATGTGCGGTACACCGCGTTACAACGCGGGCTGACCGCATACGCAACTCGTACATCCGAGGGAGTCTCGGGGTCCGTGACGCCCACTTATCAGAAATTGTAACGCCAAACAAAAATACTTAGTATTTTCGTATCCGGTTTGAAGGTTGAGAGAGCCAGTCTACTACAGTTACAGGAGACGTCTAAGTTCTCAACAGTGTTGCATTAGTTTTTTAAAGTGTGGTTAATATTTCTTACGGTGCCAATGTATATGGGCGACGGTGACCACATACCAACAGGTAGCATATTTTCCCGTCCAACTACCTATTTCATGAAAGAAAACTAAAGGTAAAAAGCACTGCGATATTTGGTGTGGATCCAAGTATTCTTAGTAAAGTAAGACTCATCATCAGAGAGCATTCAAAATATAGGAAATGTTTTTTTTAAATATTATATCCTTTAGTAGTAGTGTGAAAATAATTCATAATAATTAATCGTTATTATAGTGATTTTTATATTTTATTAAGAAAATAAATTTAATTTGTATTTTATATTGATTATTGTGTTGGCCACGTGACCAACACAATATAAAATATTATGCAACACTATATAATGTTGCCGATAATGTATTTTAATGATAAATAATAACGAATAAATAATCAATTGTTAATGCAGAGGTTTAAAAGAAGTTCGGAGAACCGTGCTATATGAAAGTTCTGGTAATTCCTTGAGAATTCTTCCTTTTAAAAACTTAAGAAACTTATCTCTAAATAAAAAATCTCGATTCATTCACTCTAAAAACACTTATATTCAAATATTTTAATTTAAAGTTTAACATAAATTTGTAATACACATGACACTAAGCATAGTTTGTTGATGTATAACTACTCAGATATATAGAAAGATATATATATATATACAGTAGGTATTAATCAATAATAATAATAATAATCAAGAATATGTATATAATACATACTTGAAGAAGATCTTCAACGGGAATTGGATGCAAAATTTGGTATACTTCCATACCAAAAATTTTTCAAAACTCTCATAAAAGATTTCAAACTTTTTAAAGAATGTGAGAATTTTCAAATGTTATTCATTGAAATATTGAAAAGTACAAAACAGTCTTTATATTGATTTTCAAAATTATTTACTTAATTAATTCCACTTATATATATTATTTTGGCATAAGGGCGAGTGACTCGCACCGCTACGTAATTTAAACTGAGAGATCAGAGATGTTACCATCCCTGGAATATCGGAAGCGAATCCTTTTTTACATTTTATTGGAAATATACTTACTAATTATTAAAGTAGGGTTTTATAATATTAACTAGATGAAAATCCGGCATCACTCGGGTAAAATAAATAAAACTAAATAAATATAAATATACTACCTACCGTAATTGTGTACGAAATTTTCATTTGGAAGACATTTTCCGAATGCACCCATAAGCGTCAAAGATGGCCACCCTTTGAAATGTCATGGATATCGAAATATCTCGATTAAATGGATTTTGCGGTTATATGTTATCAACTAAAAAATCATTATTTTTTTAACGATCTATAATTGTGGACAGGTTTCGATTGGGTCTATCGTAGACTTGCACGAAATTGTTAATATAGATTTCTGATAATAAATTGATTATTTGGATAGAGACGTTTGGATTTAGATTTGGGTTCCATAACAAGGCGGATTAAGAACAACAATACTGAATACTAACATCATTGTATATTGGTTATATAAAACAAAAACAACGCAAGTTTCTTGCCGTTTCTTCTAGCTGAAGGCTGCTCTCCGAAGAGCAGTTGGTATATTAACGATTCAAAAATGATTTATTGTAAAGTTTACTTGAAAATATACTTGATATGATTTAAGTAAATATTATATTTCGATCAGCATCGAGTATAGTGTTTTATGACGTCCGTTAAGTTCTAATTTTATCAATTGCCCTACTTTTTGATGTGTTTATTTAGTTCATACTGAAACTATATATAACTATATCCGGGAAATCTGTTATCGGATACGAACAAACAAAGCAATGTAACTTAAATCTTTCTAATGTAACTACGATTCTTCTTTTAAAAAATCTTTGCCAACGTAAGTAATCCATTAAAGTAGCTTTCCTGTAAGATGTAAGGTTGGAACTAACTCCATTATTCTACTATTGTGGGTTGATGCATATACCAGACCATATTACCTTGATGGTCGGGCTTTGTGCAAGGCCGTCTGTACCATCCACTCATCTGATATTCTAACGTGAAAGTATTGCTGTACTTGGTGTTATTGTGTTTCGGTTTGAAGGACGAGTGAAGTTCTAACTACAGATACAAGGGACATAACATCTTAGCTCCTAAAGTAGCGTATTGGTGTGATGTAATCAATGGTTTATGTCTAAAGTGGTGACCCCTCATCAATAGGTGGCCTATATGGCTGTGAGCATACTTGATACAAAAAAAACTTTTTTTAGAGGACAATAATACATTTTGCGTTAAAAAATATGGCTTTCTTAAATAAGTTGCCTTTCACAGCACAATATGACCTTTGAGCTTTTAACGATTTATCAGTATGTGTTTGGTGCTATTGTGATTGAAACTAATGAACTTTAGTAAAGTTTTGGTTTAAATCGACTGGACGATGCGGCTCTCAGTGCCGTTATTTATTTGAATTTAATTTTTCGTTTGTACCAAACAATTTGGGTTACTAGGGTTAAGAATGACCTTCCATATTGCCTTTTAAGTCCCAAGGATTTGTACATACACAAGTATAACTCCGAAATTGCGAAAGTGATATACAGTTTGTTTATTTAGATAAAGCATCGGCCTACCTTCTTTGCGTTTAATTAGAATAAGGTACAGAACCCACTCGCGTAAGCCAATATGGAAGTGATTGGGTGACTAAATCGTCTATAACCATAAGGCCTCACATTTTTTGTCCCTCGATAAGGTGACTGAGATAACTAATTCAACAAGGGAAAGTTTTTGCCGCGCTCGTACACTCTAGTACGTTAACAGATCTTTGTTACAGGTATTCCGTTGGTCGCGTAAGTACGTATCAAGCAATACCAAACAAAGGTACCGTTATTTTTCTTTCTTTTATCTTATGGTTTTCAGGAGGATCCACAGCGTTCTACCGCCTGCAAATCTGCAAGTCTTTCATCTGCGCATATTTTAATTGCGGTGTAATAAGGAGCAAAGACTTTTATTTAAAGAACAGTAGCAATGCCTGTGTTCTGAGAATTATTAATTTAACTACTATTCCCATGATGATGCCTGAGTCGAAATGACCCAGTGGTTACCACATGTGAATCTTCACCGCAAGGAAATCGTCAAGAAACCCGCTTTTGTCAGATGCGAATCTGCTACATGTGCAACCACTAAACCACATTTGACCACCGTGGTGGAGAATAAGTTTCCAATCTTCACCTCGATTGGAGAGTTACTTGCACTGTTATGTCACTTTTTTTTACATAACTCACCAGTTGAGTATAAACCTCGTGTTAGAAGGACACCACAAAAGTCCAATGTGCCAGAATCGAATCTGCTACTTTCATTTTAGTAGGTGCCTGCTATGCAGATTTTTTTTTGTGAGTCATTGATTATCCTAAATATAACATTTTTTTTTTATATTTAAATTCAATTTGTAATTATTTTTCGAGTTTCCTGGTTGTAAAATATACTGCGTCCGACATATAGACGATAGATAGAAATATATCAGTATAGAGAAAAATAATACATTTACACAATTCAATTTATGCACATTGCGGATTATAAAGCTTTTAATATTAATGAAGGAATATTCTATGATCTTCGATAATATTATCTCATATATGTATATAATACCTAACAATTAATCTGTACTAATATTATAAATGAAATAGATACCCTGTATGTCTGTTGCTCTTTTACGGCCAAAACTCCTGAACCGAATTTGATGAAAATTGGTATGAAAGCAGATTGAGCTCCAAGGAAGGACATAGGGTACTTTTTATGCCTATCACTTAAAACATGAGCGAAGCTGTGGGCGACAACTATTTACATATAAAATAATGAATCTA
This sequence comes from Vanessa tameamea, assembly GCF_037043105.1. Classification (NCBI taxonomy): domain Eukaryota; kingdom Metazoa; phylum Arthropoda; class Insecta; order Lepidoptera; family Nymphalidae; genus Vanessa; species Vanessa tameamea. The sequence continues at coordinate 5,268,446 of NC_087341.1, read as the reverse complement.
TTATGAAGTGATTATATAAATAATACCTTCATAATAGATTTATATAAATAAATAATAATTATTGTGGCATTTAATATCATTAAATTATGTCTCTATTATGTTGAGATACAAATTTTATTCGATCGTTGACATATTTCATTTAATTTTAAAATAACAAAAAAAAAAAAAAAAGTACTTAAAAATTGTAATCTTTTTTAATAAACTTTATTAAGTGAAGCTACCACAGGTTCGGAATGCAGAAGAACCGGCAGGAAACTCAGTAGTTACTCTTTTTCAACATTTAAAATTATGCGAAAAATATTATTATAGATACTAGCCGTGTAGCCCAATGAGATTTCCCATAGGAAAGTTTTCCAATACGATTTACGTGATTATCCGAATAAATGCAAAGTTAATACTATGTTTAAAGATAATTCCTCTGTAAACGTTCGTTTTTATTTAACAAGGAATCACACTTTGGACGCTAAATGGCTTTAGTAAATACCAATATAAATATTTATTGAAAATTTTAAACGTCGATAAAAGCTTCTATTTAAAACTATTAAAGGATGATGTTATAGAGATTTTTTTAGTGTCTTTAAGACTTGCGTTATGTAAAACGCGTCTATATAAAAAATCGTGCTTCAAAGTCCGTTAGACTTTCTCCTAGTCAGTCAATTAGTCGACATTAGACATTTGTTTTGGAAATAATTTACACTTATCAATATGTATTTCATATTATGAAGTTCGGCTAGACTTCTTAAACGTATTCGAATGAAAAAATATTTTAAGGTAATAAAAACACTACAAGGTAATAAAAACACTTACAAAATCTGTCTGTCTGTCCGTCAAGACTAATTCTCAGGAATGCGTAGGGGTATAATGTTTAAATGAATATCAAATACTGGGGCCTACGATCGCTTGGCACTGTAAAAAAGCCAAGCCAATCAGAAGATATGGTCGTTTATGTCGCATTTCCCATACAGTCGAAATCGAAACCTACAAGCTACGTCCCGTTGACCTAGAATCATAAAATTTTGCAAGAAGCTACATCTTGTACCACAAGTATAGGAAAATGTAAATTTGCTGTTACAACAGTGTCTGTTTGCCTGCCTGTCGCAATTATTTTACTCATGAGGTGGTACGGAACCCTGAATCTGGGAGTCCGACTCGCACTTGCCCCGTTTTTAATATAAGTAATGATTTCAGCCGAGATGGCCCAGTGGTTAGAACGCGTGCATCTTAACCGATGATTTCGGGTTCAAACCCAGGCAAGCACCACTGAAATTCCATGTGCTTAATTTGTGTTTATAATTCATCTCGTGCTCGGCGGTGAAGGAAAACATCGTGAGGAAACCTGCATGTGTCTAATTTCAACGAAATTCTGCCACATGTGTATTCCGCCAACCCCCATTGGAGCAGCGTGGTGGAATATACTCCAAACCTTCTCCTCAAAGGGAGAGGAGGCCTTTAGCCCAGCAGTGGGAAATCTACAGGCTGCTAATGCTAAAAATGATTTCACAATTTTTTTTCATATCAATCTACGTGTCAAAATATTTAGCCATCAGTTATTGAGTATAAAGCACCTCAATCATTAGAATTGTCGTGGATTGTTAATTTAGTAACATATACATTACGTAGAATAGGAAAGACTTAGAATATAGGTCGATCTCTTGCGTGAAGAATAAAATGCAGTTATAACATTGCGCTGGTAATTAATAAATGTAGAGTCTTCTCTACATTTATTAATTACCAGCACTCTTACAGTTACTCTTGTAACTTATGTCAGTAACGTATGTTGAAACTTATGTCAACGAAGCTTGGAAAAAGTTGACAAATAATTTCAACATGAATATTTTTATGCCTTAAGATATTTTATTTCTTAAAAAGGAAAACCTATTTTCTTATAATATTGCAAGAAAAAATTATAAGAATATGAACCACCGAGGGATCTAAAATACCTAATCATTAACGGAGATACTTATATGTCGAATTCAAGAAGATTGATACTATAGTAGAATTAAAAATTTGTAATAATATGCATTTTTTTTAACTATATTCATAATAATTATGCCTAACTACGAGCCGTGATGGCCCAGTGGTTAGAACGCGTGCATCTTAACCGATGTTTTAGGGTTCAAGCCCAGGCAGGCACCACTGAATTTTCATGTGTTTAATTTGTGTTTATAATTCATCTCGTGCTCGGCGGTTAAGGAACATCGTGAGGAAACCTGCATGTGTGTAATTTCAACGAAATTCTGCCACATGTGTATTCCGCCAACCCGCATTGGAGCAGCGTGGTGGAATATGCTCCAAACCTTCTCCTCAAAGGGAGAGGAGGCCTTTAGCCCAGCAGTGGGAAATTTACAGGCTGCTAATGCTAAAAAAAATGCCTAACTAATGATAAGTGGAAATTAATGAATTCCAATAAAATTACGAGGTCATTAACTTAATTTACGATGCTTGATACTTGATGTGATTTTTTTTATGACTTTGGTAGTAATTTCATTTTGTGATCGCGCATTGTGACAGCTCGTACCACCTACTCATCAGATTCTACCGCCAAACAGCAGTTCTCAGTATTGTTGTGTTCCGGTTTGGGCCAGTGTGTGACTACAGGTACGAGGGACAGAACATCTTAGTTCCCAAGGTTGGAGATGCGATGGCCCATGTAAGGAATGGTTAATATTTCTTACAGCGTCATTATCTATGGACTGTGGTAACCACTTACAATCAGGTGCTCTACTACTAAAATGAAATAAAAATAATTGTTTTATATATAGAATTAAACATTCTGGCCAAAAAAAATCACGGAATTAAAAATAACAATTTGTAAAATTCGTTGCATTTAGGTGGATGTGTGTATGTACATAAAAGTAGCAAAACCTTATAAAAATAACATTATTTACTAAAAATGCGCTTTTTCGTATGTTCATTGATTTAGCAGTATGGTACAAATAATAAATAATTAAATGTTGTGGAATGAAACTAAAATAAGATATTTTCGTCAAAAAAAATGAATTGCACTCAGACCGGGAGATGATGACACAAAATACTAGGTCATTTGTACCAGTATGGCGGTTCTTCAGGGGTTATTTTTTTTTTCGCCAAACGATTTGTACCAGTATTGCATTTGAATTTTTGAAAAGTAATTGGCAAATTGTGACCGTTATTATTTTTCCCATACTTCTAGTAGGGGGAAAAAGTGCTGCCATACTTGAAATACTTATTTATTATTTGACACGTTTTAGAAATAGGACTGTAAAATACGTAAAATCATTTTTTACATCATGGCATCATTGTATTCACGTCATTTGGATGCAATTGTACGTAAAAAAAATTATTACAGATTGTAAACATGGGGCGGATGACTGTCGGACTTGAGCTAAAAGGTGAAAGAGAAAAAAAAATTGACGATTTGTACCAGTATGGCATTTGGATTTTTGGAAATTATACGATACAATGTGACCATTATTATATTTGCCATACTTATAGTAGAGGGAAAAAGTGGCGCCATACTTGAAAAACCTGATTTTTCGACACGTTTTTAAAGACATAAAATCATTTGTTACAGTATGGCATCATTATATTCGGTTCATCTGGATAAAATTCAACCTAAAAAAAATAATCCCATATTATAACTATGGGGTGGAAGACTGTCACATTCGAGCAAGATATGAAAAAAAAAATTGGAACGAATGTAACAATATGGCATTTTAAATCATTTCCAAACTTGAAAAAACAAATATGCTTTGGGAAAATTACACCGTACTTATCGTGAAGTGCCAAAGTGGTGCCATACACGAAACAATAAAATACAAGAATAAAATAAGAATATTATACAACATAACATCTGTTTATAAGACAAGATTGCCGCCACCTTGGTGTTTGAAACTTTGTATTTATATTCGTTAAACCTCAAACTTACAGGAAAAATTAGTGCCATACTGGTACAAATCGTTCGAATTACGAATAAAATCTTAGAATTTTGAAAAAATATTGTTCACATTCGCCACCTCCTACAGGTATGGCATTATCAGACTTCTATTTATGATCATACAGGGAACTGTTAAAAAAGTTTCAGGGTGGTACAAATCGTTTGGCGAAAAAAAAAAAACTCCTTTGCAGTGGTATGGCGTCCATTGGGAACTGTCGGAAAAGGTGATTTTCGTAAATGGCTACTCGACGATGATTAGCTATGCAAAAATTAGCCTGGTACAAATGGTTGAATTGTTTTATTTAAATTAATGTATTCGCGTCGGTATGGCGGGCTGTACGTCACACCCGAGAAGTATGGCGTTACGCTACCGCCTACTTCTTTTTTTTTCGACTATCTGAAAATACAAGCATTTTTGTGGAACAAATCGTTCGACACTCGTTATTTATCCGACACATTCGATTAACGGTGCAAGCGCTATGACCATCATTTTCCTTTTTGCCTTTACGTAATTAGACCCCTGAAGAACCGCCATACTGGTACAAATGACCTAGTATTTTGTGTCATCATCTCCCGGTCTATCATCATAGCAAAGTTTCAAAACGATGACACTAATTATAATTCGATTAAAAACACCTTCTCAGTTTTGTTTACATATTTACTCTTTATTATTATTAATATATAAATGAAGATTATTAAATAAAGCGAATAATACGTTTAAGAACTGACCTCGTTTAACTTGGTGGGCGTTAAGGGTATACTCGATATTGTATTAGCTCGTCTAAACAGAAACATTCTTCGATCGGGCAATAAAAATGTAACTCCATATTACAATAATGTCCATTTGAATATGAGAGCATATTGATGGCAGCGATATAGTCTGAGCCACGATTGAGTGCTTTTTATCTTGTAATCATAAAATAACATTAACCCATTACCAATGTTAGCAAATTGAGTACTAACATTATGAACAGGTAATAGCACCATATTAAAATAAATATTCCAATATAACCTATTTCAATGAATAACTAGGTCACATTTTATTTATTTTTATTTGCAATCCCTACAACTATGACCACATGTTCTCTGATGCTGTCATGCGGAGTGGCTTATATTTATATTGGAATCGCTAGCGCTGTTCCATAGTTGCAGACCGTATACCCAAATGGGTTTCAGACTTACTTCATATATAAGCAGTTTGTTGTCCAAAGCCAATCAGAATTAAAGTTAATAACAATGCCATGTGATTTGGTTGATATGAATGGCTAAAACACGTGAGTTTTAATCGAGATTGAGAGTTGATCTTGGCTTATAAAACAAAACGTGTAGAATAATTATTTCAGTAGCGTGTGTGTGGTATAACCTCCAAAACCTAAAGATGAGAAGTTTCCGTTGTTTAACAGTGGGATATTCTTCTTCGTAAAGATTCAGGTAAACGAATAAGACATAAAATGATGATGTATGAAACATTATTCGTTTAATTCGGATATTTGAGGCTATATATTTTATTAAGATCTTGTTTTTTTTCTCATTTGTTAACTAGTACAACTGTTCTCGATATGCATGACAAGCAGCTACTCTGATTTCATACTTTGGCTGGCATAGATTTATGAAAGAGATTATTCAAGAAAATTTGAATTATATACAAAATCTTTTTTTTTAAGAGATATCATGTTCTATTGTTTTTAAACGTAGGCCTTGTGTACGAGTATTTATGTTATACGTGTCTAACATTATAGTTCGGTTTTACCCGCGAACATTTTTATAACACTTTTTTATTATAATAGCAAACGTTTCGATAATTAAACTTAATTATTCCTTGTATCTTATTAATAATAATAATAATTAATTATATTATGTTACCGATCCGAAAAGAAACAATTCATACCTGTGAAGAACCCAAACAGATCAAATTTATCTTCACTTCTTTTAATAGACAAACGTCTTTCTTGCCCGTTTTTGACAAACATTCCTTATAATTTAATTTAATTTAATTTCTTTCATTAATATTCTTTTATATAATTTGATTATCTATTAATTATTATTTACTTTTTTTAAGGTATCGGTAGGCGGACGAGCAAATGGGCCACCTGATGGTAAGTGGTCACCACCGCCCATAGACAATGGCGCTGTCAGAAATATTAACCATTCCTTACATCACCAATGCGCCACCCTTCAAACCGGAACACAACATTACTGAGTACTGCTGCTTGGGGGTAGAATATCTGATGAGTGGGTGTTACCTACCCACACGGGCGCAAAGCCCTACCACAAAGTAAATCTTATTAGATTTACTCCATGTTTTAATGTAACAGTGGAAACTTTGTTGGCTTATGTTAGACTTATTTTGGTATCAAATGTTTGTGTACTATACTATACTGAATGTTTCTCCAAAATAAAATAATTTCAACATGAATATACTTAAGGTTGAAATGGACTCGGTACATATTACTCATACGGTAAGCTTTTAGTTCATCAAATGATAATATTATGGAACCATATTTGAAACGAATATATCATAACTAGATTTTTATTTCTCTATACGTGTGATATATCTTTTGTTAGTATATTTAGTTTTATTTCCTTGATTAAACAAACATTTTAAGTACCGCAGTGATTTTAAAGTTTTTCTAGCATACATGCTTTGAGTTTGTAAAGTAAGCATCAGAACTTTTTTTGTGTTAGTGTTGTGTTTTTGTGTTATATGTCACGCGTATTGCATGTAAATTTCCCACTGCTGGGCTAAGGCCTCTTCTCTCTTTGAGGAGAAGGTTTGGAGCATATTCCACCACGCTGCTCCAATGCGGGTTAGTGGAATACACATGTGGCAGAATTTCGTTGAAATTAGACACATGCAGGTTTCCTCACGATGTTTTCCTTCACCGCGAATTCAGTGGTGCTTGCCTGGGTTTGAACCCGAAATCATCGATTAAGATGTACGCGTTCTAACCACTGGGCCATCTATTTATTATTTATTGAATTTAAATATTGATTTATTAATATAAAGAATACCTCGATATGATCATTTAAAAAATAATTAGAAATTATTTTAAAATATTGATTTAAACGTTTAAAATTAATTAAATAATTAGAATTGAGGAAAAGAAAAAATCACTTTGATTGTGGGGTACTTTTACATCAGATCCATATATTCACTTGTACTTGTTTATAATTTTTGAACAAAAGGTCGACTAGTGAAGCGTTTTAACGTCAATTTCCGTGACAATATAAATTTTAAACAGTTTTATTTTTTTTTTAAATTAAAACATTATTTAAGTCAATCAAATAAATTAAATCTTGCTAACATTAAATTTCCACATGTTGAACGTAACAGCCGGTACCAGGTACGAAAACCAAATGCCAAATAAATATCGAAAGAAAAATAAAAGACTTAAGAAAGTTAACAAAATATGTCGAAGCCAACCTTGAAGAATATAAAATTAATTTCACACACGAAAATAACAATACAATCTTATAGTTTTCAGTAGTCAGATTAAAAAATACTAAATTTATAATGAAAAATAACTTACCGTGATATAAATAACAGCAGTATCTATCAAGCATATGGCAAATGCTCTATCTGTTACTGGTGAATGGACAAAATTTGACTTAAAGAAAATACAACGTACTAAAAAATATGACAAAGTATAAAAAATATCACCCTTGGTCATGTATTCAACGCATAACACGTCATGGAAAGGATGGAGGAAAATACTTTATTGATATTGTCAATTTTCATAATAAGCAAATATTTATGATGGAGAAATAGGAATTCTCTCATTGCGGTTTTACTGAGAGTCCTCCCACACATATCTATGTATATCATCGATGTTACAGAAAACTGTAGTATACAATGGTAACAAACCCCTGGTCGGGCCGATATAAAGTTATTGGGTTTTTTTATAGCAAAAATCCAAGTAATCTACAAGTACCATAGACTCTGAAGGCACTTAAATTGTTCCTGCACCTGAACTCTTCCAGTCCTGTAGGATTTGTCGTCGCATCGGATTACGAGTGTGAGGGAATAGAGAGTGCACATGTTCACACACTTGTATACAATAATATGCGTAGTTGGCTGGTCTCCCTGAGATTAACCGCCGTGAAAATAATCGGTCAGGACGACATAATTGCCAGTTTTATTGATTTTTAGCCATACTGCTTGTTACGCTGAATGGTAAATATATTCCATCATCAGACTTTTACAACTCTAAAAAATTACTACTTAACAGAAAATAAGCTTTGAATTAATAACTTTATTTTAACGTGATAGATTTTGTAAAACCGTCATCATCATCCTACTGCCATTATACCAATTTTATTTGGGGTCGGCGCGGCATGTTTTCTTCTTCCATACTTCTCTGTTTGACGTCATCTCACAAGTAACATTCTTTCCAGCCATATCGTCTTTCACACAATCCATCCATCGTTTCTTTGGTCGTACTCAAGATCTTCCTCACAACATGGTCCTCATTCCTCCGCATAACATGCCCATACCATGACAGCCGGCTTCGACATAGCTTCTCGGTTACCGGTGCCACTTTCAAACTTACTCTTACGTACTCATTCCTTACTCTATCCATTCGCGTAACACGCCACATTCTTCTCAACATTCTCATCTCTCCCACAGGTAATTGTCTTTTAGCCATCCGTTGTAGAACCGAGAATCTTAAAATTAGTCTCATTCAGCTGTTCAAAATTAATTTTTCAATATCGAAATTAAAGTCACTGTATTTATGTTTTTTTTTATATCTTATAAAGCATATTGTTAATATATTAGAAGATAAAAGACTAAATACCACAATATAAAAGAAAGAATGAGATTTATTTTGTAAAATAAATGAATTTCGTTCGTCGCTCGTTTATATAAAAACCTTACATCATTTAATTTCATTAGGATGGGGAATAAAGTGTTGTAGAGGACAAAGGAAAAGGGTAACAGGAACTACTTAATCATTTACGTTCGCAATAAGTATCGCGTATCGATCGATGATACTTTTACCAGTTAGCGGTTCATTAGCATAATTTAACTCGACAAAGATAACGCTATCACGAGTGCTTTCTGCGAACTAACTGCTCTAATCAGAGAAAAAGCTGTAAATCTATAATCCTTTTATAGAGTCTCTTATCTAATTGTAGTATCAATAACCTTTTATAGGAAAATATAGCTGTAGATAAATGTAATGTATGTATTAATACTGCTTAATCAGTTGATATGGAATAATCTAAACTTTATTGTAAATATAATACTTTGGATTTTTTTTTTAAATAATAATCTCTTATAGAAATCAAAAGAGTTCTTAATCTGAGTCTTACAATATTCTTAGAATATACTTTAGAACGTCAAAAGTACGTTGTTCTATAAAACACATTCTCTTAAATGTAATATTCTAGATGAGATGTTCGTTATTATTTTAAATATATTTAATAATAATTATACTTTGTAACTAATAATTAATAGGTATTTTACTCACACGAGTTGTTTTATATAGGTGGGCTACGTGGTTATATTTTATGTGAACCATTTTTTACAGACTGGTTGCTTATAATGTAATCCAGACTCCTTGTCCTTTTATCATATCAACTCATAATAAAATATTTACACGTAATTTGATCATATTGTATGTCACTTTTTATCGAGTATACTGGAAATCACTTTTTATTTGGTGGCAATTTTTATATTTAGTATTTTATTTTCACCAGCACCATAAAGAACTGGTTTTAAAATTATTTATGGTAACACACAGACACTAATATTTAAAGTTAGATGAAAGTTTGTAATAAAAGTATAACAAATATTCATTAAAATTGAACCATACTTACTCTGAGTATCCTGTAAGGGCTCTCAGCTAATAAGCACACGTCGCCCGAACTAACTATGTCTTGTGCTTGGTTGGGTAACATCACTTGCATTTCTCCTCCTACATCTGGTTTCATACAGGGTTCCCGTCGGTGCCCCGTGAGAGCCCACAGCCAGCCCTGAAATGTGTTTAACGTAGTTTATTATACAATTTTGAATATTTAATTTATATTTCGCTATACTGTACAAAAATGTTATAAGCGCATTTAACTTATATATATATATGTATATATATATATCACATGGTGGGGGGGATCTGTGTTAACCAGAGCCCCATTGTCTGACCAACTTAACAATAACTAAACCATTAAACATAACACAATGTGCTAGTCATCCTTATATCAATTTCAACATCGTTGGTTGTGACCACTCACCATCAGTTGGCCGCCTTGGTCTTCTGCTTTCCTATTTTAAATAGTACGTAAACAATTATAAAAAACCACTTAAAAAATCACTTTAAAAAAAAATTAGTTTAGTTTTTTTCTTCTTTTTTAAGTTTCGTTTTATTAACTGCAATCAGTTGATAAATCGAAACAAAAAAAAAATTTAGTCTTGAATAAAAAATAAAAAATTGTTTATCAATTATTGTCAGCAATAGCATAAAAATATAAACCAAGGCGCTTACCAAATGGGAACTGATAAAGTGACTAAAAGTGATACATAAAATATATAAAAAAAGTATTTAAAAAAAGTTATATTTACGTAAGTAACAAGGGCACAAAAGTATGAAAATTATAAAGCGAAGTAATCGCTAGCCACTTTTAAAACTAGTTCGAATATTCTTAAGCATTACAATAAAAGCTCTGGAAGTACACTTTGCCAGACATTGCACGTGACTGCTTTCGCAGCCACCTTGAACTGTGAATAGAAATTATTCAAAATTACGCCCTGACCTATTAAGTCTTTATTATCTCGTAAGATAATTATAATTGTATTGCGCAACTGCAATATTATAAGAACAACTCTGCAATCAAACAGACAGACTGGATTATAGCTTTGAAAGTATAGAAAAAACATTATTACATATTCAGTGTATGTATATATCATAGATATTAATTTGTTACCTATATTAATGTTATATAACTTAATTCTTTTGAAAGTCAGTTCCACAGACAATAAATCTTTAAAAAAAGCAGCGTATGATTTTTTTTTATATTTAATAATTGGAGCTTAAGTCACGAATTCACACGATTATATATGACTATTTTTTTTATGGCATTGGTTGGCGGACGAGCATATGGGCAACCTGATGGTAAGTGATCACCACCGCCCATAGACAAAGGCGCTGTAAGAAATATTAACCATTCCTTACATCACCTATGCACCACCAACCTTGGGAACTAAGATGTTGTGCCTGTGATTACCCTGACTCACTCACCCTTCTAACCGGAAAACAACAATACAGAGTACTGTTATTTGGCGGTAGAATATCTAATGAGTGGGTGGTACCTACCCAGACGGACTTGCACAAAGCCCACCAAGTAACTGACTATATTTTAGCAAGATTTAATGCTATGTTACAATAATAACTAGGATAATATTTACATCATTTACATCATTAATGTCGTCGTAGTCGTCGACGCTACCTGATTGCATCGCAAAAGTCGATTACAAGCTTAATGAGTAAGTATTAATAGAGTATTCATTAATGTGTTGAAGCTGCAGCGTCTTCCCTTATTAGCATTTTTCTTATTACTACATCTACATAAACAAATTGCGCTCATATGGTTTTATGCGAGTACAATACAAAACACGTGCATGTCATGTTATTGTTATTGTTACTTACGCTGAAACATCTTCTACTTTTTTATTGTGTAATATATTATGTATTTGAAAGAATTACTTTATAAGTAGATTCAAATTGTTCCATATTATTTTTAAAATTTTATATAATATAATAAATTGTAAATATTAACTAATATGTTATATGTCTTAGTGCTTTTGTTTTTATTTCAACAACGATCGTATAGTCAGAGCACGTTTATTGATTGTTCTTTTAATACTTTTTGTAGATATTAAATTATTCGAACATAACTCAAACAAAAATATAAGATAAATAAAAACAAATTAGGTATTAATATATTTTTCTAAACCCCAAATAACGAAATCAAACTCAATGAATTCTAGAAATGGTAAATTTGCTTACGAATAATTATAGACAGTAGGATTGTGTTACTTTGAATTACGTTTCGTAGGCGAATAGAGATATCGCAAGGAAACCTTTGTGTCGAGTTCCGCCATGAGTATATTTACCGTCTGGCTTTCAATCAGTGTTGTTGAATAAGTAATCTTAACACAAGGACGCGTTGTCCAAAAGTGAAAATAAAATTATCATAAATAGATGTTCTGCGGCTTTATCCGCGGTAATCGTTCCTACTCCGCATATGTTTCAAATCGGTCTGGTAGATTCTAAATTAAGCTTATCCAAGCAAACATAGTCTTTAGCTTTATAATATTATGCTGTTGCCCGCGGCTTTGGTCGCGTGGAAATTGATTATATTACAGAATAATTTAAAATAGTACATTAATATAAGACCTCATTTGTGGTTCGACCTTCGTGGGCTTGAGACACCAGACTGCTTATAGAGCTCACTCTCGAACAGGCTATTTAGAGCTGTCCATACGAAAAACAGTCTTCTCTTAAATCTACTTAGAAATTTGACCTTGTACTTTATTAATTGTCATGGTGAAGCATACTTTAAGCGCGAACTGTAGTCTCTTGAAATTAAACGGGTTTCAAAGATATTCGTGGAATATACACTATTTATCCTTTAGTACTGTGATAACTGTAACCTGACATTACGATAGAGAACCCTTAATATTAGTCTGGTGCCGTTGCATAATTTTTGAGGTCTTAAATTCCTCAGTAACATTATTGGCGCGCCAATCTCCTAACAAAAAAAATTAGGGACTTCAAGACTAACCTATATACGAAATTTCCCCCCTATTTCAACCCTTAAGGGGTAGAATATCCAAAAACGCTTAAATACATATCTACTCATTTCTCATCAGTAGCCTAAAAATAAAGATAAATGCTTATAACTTCAAAAATGACGGATTTCCAGACTAACCTACATAAGAAATGTCAACCCCTAGAGGTAAAATATCCAGAACTGCTAAAATAGATATCTACTCATTTTTAATCAGTATCCCAAAAATAAAGTTGCGTGTTTCTACCTTAAAAACTAACGGACTTCCATACAAATTTTCAACCCTTATTTCACCCTCTTAGGGCTAGAATATCCAGAAACGCTTAAATACGTATCTACTTATTTTTAATCAGTATCCCAAAAATAAAGTTTCATGTTTCGAACTTAAAAGAATGACAGCATTCCCTACAAACTTTGAATCCTTATTTCACCGCTTTAGGGGTAAAAAATCCAGAAAAGCTTAAATACGTATCTACTCATTTTTAATCAGTATCTCAAAAATGTAGTTCCTAACTTAAAAAATTGACGAACTTCCATACAAACGTTCAACCCCTATTTCACCCCCTTATGGGTTGAATTTCCAAAATTCCTTTCTTAGTGGGTGTCTACTCAATAAACAGATAATACTCACCAAATTTCAAGGCCCTAACTTTAATAGTTTACGCTCGGCGATGATGAATCAGTCAGTCAGGACTTGTTATTTTATATGCCAATTTGTAATGTATTTATTGCCTGTGTAAACGTTCCCTTATAACAATCCCAGGACACGTAAAATTTTCATGAAAGGATCAAATTCTTTGAAAACATCACCATATATTGCTTACGTCTCGTGATATTTATGCATGCATAAACTTAATGATGATAATAAATGGCTGTCTGTATGATTTTAGAATAACATAAATATAACATTTTTTTATATATATATGAAATATATTAATTTCTCTTGTAAAGTGATAACATAAATAAAATAAGTCTGTGGCGAGTCTCTCTATCGCCTCGTAAAAATGTACTGCTTACAAATTATATGCAAGGACTGTGGAACTCCGTTGTTTAATTTTAGATTTAAATATAGAGATTAATGAATAATGAAAAATGATTTTTGTTTTAAGCGGTTTACGTTTTTTCAATTTAAGACAAAATTCACATCTTTTACAAAGATACAATCACTCTAAAAAATACTTATAATAATTGATACTATATGAATAATGAAACGGTATTGCAGTATCCATATTTTTACCTTAACTTCGATTTTTATATTAATTGATAAAAGAACTTAACCTAAAGGTGTAGAGATGCGAAGACATGGTTTGCTAACAAGCTTCTCCGATAACAAAAGTCTGGAACTGCCTAATGGCCGATATACCTTACATATAATCGTCTCGTGAACTTTGATATTGTGAGCGAGGAACGAGAAGTCTATATATCTATATAAATATATATTTGCATATGTTATACACGACACATGAATATTACATTAACAGCCTGTAAATTTCCCACTGCTGGGCTAAGGCCTCCTCTCCTTTTTGAGGAGAAGGTTTGGAGCATATTCCACCACGCTGCTCCAATGCGGGTTGGTGGATACACATGTGGCAGAATTACGTTGAAATTAGACACATGCAGGTTTCCTCACGATGTATTTCTTCACCGCCGAGCATGAGATGAAGTATAAACACAAATAAAGCACATGAAAATTCAGTGGTGCTTGCCTGGGTTTGAACCCGAAATCATCGGTTAAGATGCACGCGTTCTAACCGGGCCATCTCGGCTCATTCTAATTAGTAATTTTAAATTAAAGTTAAATAAAACTGTCAAGCAAATATTCAGGCTTTATTTATTCAGTTGATGGCTATGAAAATGCATTTTTATTTTTATTTAACGTCCTTTATTGGATAACGTGGAAAAAACGAAAATGTGTTGGAGAGTAATAAAAGCATAATTATATTTTGGATTTTTTTTTTACCGGTTCTTCTCATTTATTTTGTAAGAAGAAACTCGAATCTCACCACAGAAAACGAGCGTGAAATGTCAGAATGTTATATGTGACATTGAATATAATAATTTATAGGATACACATATCAAAATGGCGTATCTCTGTAAGTCGATTGTCAACATTTCACGAGTGAGAAGTTAAGTGAATTCTTAGAGAATCGCACTGCATGTCTTTATCGCACTTAGGGGCCCACCTAAGACATATCTGAACGTAGACTTGAATTAAATTAATTGAATGGGTTTGATTAATTGCAGGACTCGCAGGGCTGCAAACCATACGATCTGTTTATATTAATAAAGTTATGGATTATTTCGCAATATCGTTTATTTTTTACTTTGACTTGACTTAGCTGGGGCTCCCTTGAATCCACGGGGCCCTGGGCTGAAGCCCAAAAAGCCATATGGTAGATCCGGCCCTGAGGATAGCATAACTGAAAATTGACTGACTAGATTTATTGAGCGCTTCCTGTGCCATCTTGAAACATCCGATAACTTTGCTTCAACTCAGTCTTATCAGTCATATAATGGTTATGTTTGATTATTGTTCCAGCCGTTTGGACAAGGAACGAGTTAATCCGTGATACGAATGTATTTTAGAATAGTAAAATTCAAGCGGTTTTATTTTGAATGTTCGTGTAACCGCTTATAGTCCGCTATTCGTTTATGTGCAGTCGTATTTGTAGTATTACTCCATTGTGGACAAACGTTTATGGAGAACCGTTGCAAACTACTTTGAAACTATTGCTTAGCTATTATATTTTAAATTGAGTGTTTAAAATCATTGCATGATTACAATTTTTTGTTATGATCTTCAAATGTAGTTATTTCATTAGTTATAATATTTGATCATAAACTAAAATCTTTTTTTGAAGCCGATAAGCAATTAAATTAATTTAAAGGCATATTTTTTTTTTTAATGTAGGGACTGGCAAAGGTTCAGCTCATAGACTTTATTGACATTTAATTACATGTTACATGCTTTTCAAGCAAGCAAGCCCGCTAAACGAGCTAAACGAGCAATAGGTATTGGTGTTTAGCTTACACGAAGCCCACCAAGAGGCCACAAAGAAAATTTGTTTTTTTTTAACAGAATCTTCATTTGTTTTAATTCGAACGTATTGCCAACAATCGTTATCAACATTATGAGACTTAAAATTGCAAGTATTAATTATTCTATTTTTTATCTATGACTTTTGTAAATGTTATATATAATATTTAAGCATATAGAGATCTCTGAATCTCTAAAAGAAAATCGAATATTGCTTATTTGTATTGATTAGATGCACATCTCTATCGTAAACTTCGTCCGATCCTTTAAAGTGCGACTTTATTTAGATGGCCAAGACAAATAAACATGGCTGTTTATATTTCTGATATTAAACAAAAGCAAGGAAGCCATTTCTTAACCCTTTATGGGCTAATAATATATTTTGATTGGTTAGTTAAAACTAAATTAGACGTCTATATTCATAAATAGTTGAAAATAATTTTTTCAAAATCAATTTGATTTTTCGAAGTTTGTATGGAAGTTTGTATGCCTATCCGAATGAAGTTTGAGATTAGAAAACTATTTTTATAAGATTTTTTTTAGTCTATACATACTTTTAATCCGAAATATATATTTTTTTATTTTTTTTATTTTTCTACGCTGTCAAATATTTTTTTATAGCCGATATCATCTTTGGTTATTAAGTTTATACGTTATCATTAAGAAACAATCCGATCATACATTTCAAGAAAAAATGCAGAAAATGAAAAGAGATGTTACAATGCATATCACATTATATTTTATTGACGATATACAATTATCTTGTTTTTGAATACACGAAAGATTTATTAACATGAGACCTCTATATTGTTCGGAAATACTAATTTATTAATAAGCGGGTCTTTTTAACTTCAAAAAGTAAAAAAAAAAAACGTTTTTTTTTCGTTTTTCGTTTTGAATATAAAATCGTATAATATTTAAAACAGCAGATTAAAAAAAAATTTTTTTTGTTATATTCCCTCGGTTAAAGCACTGAGGGACGACTGAAGTTTTCTAGCTGGCTGAAAGTATCCATCTGGTGTTTTTATCAGAATTAAATCGATGGATATGGATTCAGGATCCTGTTTACTAATTTAATTAAATAAGTCGCAATTTACTACAGTACGGCATGAATATATTTCAACTAAATGAGATGGTTCGATTTTCAAAATATGTGTTTTTTTTTTACTAGGTTGGTGGCATACGGTTGATATTTTTTAAAAGTTTCAATGTGTAACTACTTGCAAACAATGTACAATTTCATTTTACAGTTTCCCAATATGTTTACATAAAAAGTCGTGTTTATTTAAGATTACTTATCTTACATAATGTAAACCGGACAATAACAGAACATTTTATATCTAAAATTAGTCTAAAGAAAACATTCCTTAAACTTAATAAGGTAACAAATATATTTTGAGCTTAAAGATTTTTTTTTTTATTTGGATTTTTTTACGACATCCAAAACAAATAGACTGGTCAGTTACGGATACGTTTTCAATATAACGAAATATTAAAACAAGCAAATGCCTTTTGGAGGTTAAAGGAGCATATGACAGTTACATTTATTAGAATATAGAAAAAAAAAACCCTAGCAAGATTATATAATATTAACAACAAGAACAGGTCATATCATTACTATGATAATGTTTTTTTGTCATTACGACTATGACGAGTATGAAAATATTTATTTCTCAGCGGGTGGCTTCTTCAAACGTCAACAACAGGTAATAGCCAAATATTTCGATACATGACTATCTCACGTTTTATAATAATAAGCCTTAAAAATTAGATAAATAGGCTGTCGGAGTATATACAGTCAATTATCGCGCTACTTTGCTCATCAAATTGAAGCGCTACAGCGCTAAAAGGCAATAGTTCAAAATGATTTACTTTTTATTGGCTGAGGGGATTATCAAATCATTAGCACTAGGCCCTGTCTTATCAAGGAGTGGAATTCTCTACAGTCTCGATTGCTAATGACCTGTAGATACAATTAAAAATTGTCAAAAATTTGCTTAGTGATTACTAGCTGTATTTTTTTAAATTAATTATATTACGCTTTTACCTGTTACTAATGTTAGCGCCTTGGGAGTAAGCCCGACGAGTATGCTCAGACGCTAAGCGGCGCGGCGCTCTTATGGTATGTGCGTCATATGTGCGTGGGTTGAATACCATGTTGCTAAATATTATTATAATAATAAGAAAAAGCTTTTTATACAAATGGAGAATATTTGCTTATACCTATTTTGTTTTAATTTTTTATAGATTTTTTTTTTGTTATTAATCATCGAAATTGGGGGTTATCGAAATAACTCGCAATTTAGATGTTTCACATCTTCTCAATGTCGCTAACGACACTTTATTAATAGAACTTATATTTTTTTAAATTTAAAAATAAAACCACTATACAATCAGAGTTATGAATATCGGCGTCTTCAAAAAAGAGGTAGACATGAGCAAATAATACATATATGTATGTACTATCTTGCCGCTCATTGGCCAAAATTTGACCGTCAATAATTGGTAACAAAAATATAAAACATTGATTCGAAATATAGGAAATAAATTAAAAGCAAAAAACCTTTTATTTAAATGCTCTAAAAAGTAGAAAATAAAATTATCCTTTGAAATTTTAACTATCCACTTATGACCTCATTATACAGAATTTATAGTATCGCAAAAGCTTGTCGCGTGATTTACTTTTGTAAATAAACTAGTACCCATTTAATTGAGTAATAATTATGATCTCTTAAGTTTAATTTTATTTTTAATTTCAGTTTAATTTAATACTTATAGGTACTTACTCAAACCTATTATATTTTTTACTTTTCAGTTATTTAACCTGCATTTTTATTCTCAGCGAACCCCTTCATTTAATACCCACACTATAGGAAAGCATAAAAAGCTTCAAAATTCCGCCATATTGGGTTAACAGTGACATCTATTATTCTAACAGTATTTAAAACGGGATATTTACCATGTTTTTTATTTTTATTTGGTTCACGAGAACCTCGTGAACAAGACATTCATAGATAATGTCGAAATATCGAGCTCCACCAAATAAAAATAAAAAATCATGGTAAATATCCCGTTTTAAATACTGTTAGTAATAAAAATAACCATGTTAATTTAAAATCTATTATTCTATTATATTCTAATTATTCTTGGCAAGCCCTAGATACTCATATTGCAAAGTGAGTAAATGGTGTTTTCCGCCATTTTGGATTGTCCGCCAGGTTGGATTTAGAATGACGTCACACTGTTTATCACGTATTGTCATCCAAACTAAACATGTATGCAAAATTTTAGCTAAATTGGTTAAAGATATCTGCTTTAAAATTGACTAGCAAGATTCCAACCGAACGAAGATACATTGCAAGTTAAATAAAAGCTTTTAAAATGAGGCTCGGCTTGTCGTTGTTGAGTCATTACTACATTAAAAAAGTCAAATGTCATAGTAATCATTGATAATTTGATAGCATCAAATAGTTTTTCATTTTAAATACGTATGTATGTATGTGTGTTTGTCTAATACATGGTAGTGTGAGCTATGTTATATTTTATTCGTATAATGTATTTCTACAGCATATTATTAATCTATACATATAATAAAATTGGAGTGTCTGTTTGTAATATTGAAATATCCGCTTTTTACTAAATGCGTAAACATAGTACTTATACCAAAATAAACATTTTTTCAAATTTTTGTCTGTCTGTCTGTTTGTTCCCACTAATTTCTGGAACGGCTGGACCGTTGACGCAGATAATTGATGTAATAAGGAGTAAATTAGGCTACTTTTATTTTAGAATTATATATAAAATAATAATAAAGTCACGCTTCAATTCCCAAATACTGTCCAGTATCGCGCGCAGCCCTCGAGCATGTCACCACTCTGCTGTCACGTCGGGTGCCTCCTATCAACGACTTAATAAGTTATAGTAAAATCTGCGAACTGATCAATAGCTTTTTTGTTAAATTCAAACGCGCACGATGTCGCGGGCACAGCTATATTATAAAATATTTGTCTTCTGTACTTATTTTCCGTATAAACTTGAACTGTGCCAAATTAAATCGTTTTGACCTATTATAGACAAGGCGGCCAATCTTAAGAAAACCCAGCCAACTACTCAGGAAATATAACAGTAAGCAAGTGTGTGTGCAAACACAGGTGGACTCTCTATTACCTTACTCTCATAATTCAATAGGATGGCAAATTCAAAAACTTTTATTGGCTCGACCTGGGGTTTGAACCTAGGACCTTAGAATCCACGGCCTAATATCTAGCCACTAGAACAACGAGGCAGTCAATCCGACCGCGTAATTTTCATATAAATGGTTGAAAAAAAATGTTTCACGTATTAAAATATATACATTATAAAGAAGATACGTATTTATATTTATACAAATATATCTTTATAACAAAATCGACATTTCAGTTCAGCGCTGTTACCATGGTGGCTTAGTCGCTCCGAATAGTGTTTTAATGGAGTAAAATTGTCACAATAAATAAAGTATGTCACTGCGTGTTACGTATAAAATTTTACGCCTTATGATCAAGTAATCGTCAGAATAACAACGGGAAGCCAACCCGAGCAATCAAATTATGGAATTGCCTTGTAATTGACCATTTTTAAACCTACCATCGATTTCGTTATAAAATTAGCCTAATGTAGAATTTGACAGTTACTTATTGATTAACAAATACGCTTGATAAAACGGTATGATAATGTGATTAAAATAACACATGTCACGTGATCAACGATTGAAAAATTGAAAAAGTAAGATTGTTTATTTAAGCGACCAATTTGTTTGATACAAGTTTCTAAATTCTTTTACACAAAACTGTTTCCCCGTTTTGACTTCGTACGGGTGGATGTGTAGTATGCATAGAATGTTTATATCGAAGCAACGTCATGCAAAGGAAAAAAAATGTTTTAGGCCAGAGCCTCTGCTGACGTAAGTAGAACTCCTTACCTAACGTCTCATCGTAATCGAATAAATGTTGGCAACGCACGGGATTGAAACTTACTAATATATTTTTCTTTATTGTTAAATGAGAAAAGGGAATTGTTACAAATTTTATAAAAATCTATTAGGAAATTAGAGCCGAGGTGGCCCAGTGGTTAGAACGCGTGCATCTTAACCGATGATTTCGGGTTCAAACCCAGGCAGGCACCACTGAATTTACATGTGCTTAATTTGTTTATAATTCGTCTCGTGCTCGGCGGTGAAGGAAAACATCGTGAGGAAACCTGCATGTGTCTAATTTCAACGAAATTCTGCCACATGTGTATTCCACCAACCCGCATTGGAGCAGCGTGGTGGAATATGCTCCATACCTTCTCCTCAACGGGAGAGGAGGCCTTAGACCAGCAGTGGGAAATTTACAGGCTGATTATGTTATGTTATGTCTATTAGGAAACAAAATTAAAAATAGCTTGATCATTAGTAGTATTTGTATTAAAAGCAAAAAAAATACTTTAAGAAATATAAATGAAAGAAATGACTTACAATGAGCCCTCTTTTTCTAGGCATGACGTTGTACATTTGCGAGACGACCTGCACAGCAGGCACAGCTCCGTCGGGCGTTGACACAATCGCCGGTCCGTCGCAAGTCGAAGTAGGCAACCTCTCCCTCTTCGTTCGAAAGAGCCACATACTCGAAATTATATCTGCACCTGCGTCCGAAATAAACTATTTATTCTGGTAGCCGTTCCTAATGACAGGCCAATAAATAAACTTGATGAAGTTCGTATGTATGCAAATTGTTATTTATGATAGTTCATAGATCGTTGTAAACAATCTTTACCTTAACAAGATCAGGAAATATGTATGCATTAATAATATATTCCCTGCTTTGTTCTCGCATTAAAATCGACGGAAAATTAATGATCAATATCATATAAATAGTAAATTTGTATTTATATGATATTTATCATTATTTTTCCGTTTATTTATCAGTAAGAAAGGATTTTTGGAAATTTTATCCTCAAGAAAGTGGGACGTGAGTAACTTTGTATGAATTTTAGACGTACGAAATCTGAACGGAAAACTAGTACTTATAAAATCTAATTAATTAATAAATAACATAAAATGTCGGTATTTTATATAAACCGATTATTATTTCGTGGTAAGCGCCCATTTCGTTTCATGACGTGTCGTTAGTTTATACAATAATATACCGAAATATTATTGGCCACTTACAAATTAAAAAATATATATATTACATTTTATCATAATAACCTCATTTCCAAAGAGTACCATTTGACACCGAGTTTTGCTTGATTTGTGCTGACGAATTATTTATTGTAATGTTTTGTACAGGACTGTTAGTCAAACTTTCATAATGCTAGAACTTTGTGCAAGCTCGTCTTGGTAGTTATCGCCCACTCATCATATTTTACTGTATTAAACTGTCCGGCTTTAAGGGAGCCAGTGTAATTATAGAAACAAGGGACATGATTTCCTAGTTCCCAGTGTTAGTGGCGCGTTGGCGAATGTTTAATATTGCTTACAGTATCATTGTCTATGGACGGTGTTGAGCAAGTATCGACTACTTACTATAAATATTAAAATTAAATCGATTACTTTATTATAATTGTATAATTTAATTTGGATTGAAACAATTATATTAAAGTATATTATCATAAACAATATTTTGAAGTTGAAATGAAGTCCGTTACAATTATAAATAAACAAGCTCTCATTTAGTAGTCCTTTGATGTTCTAGATGTTTCGGTCTAGTCGGTAATTACCCACATAATTTGTATTTTTATGATGTGGTCTCAACCCACATGACACCGACGTAATAGGAGGAAACTCCTACAATTTAGAGAACATTTCAATATGGCTGTTTTATTTGACATAGTAACCAAGCTTCAGCAAGATTAAGGATACCGTAAGGTTTTCGAAAGAACAAAGATATTTACGAATTCTCCGCTTCGTTCCTAATTTTTTTTTCTTTGCTGTTATCCTTCTTTTTTGTATTACTTTTTATTACAACAACATGGTAAGGTAATTGCTGTTAAAACGCCCACACACTCACACATACACACATACACACACTTTGCAACAAATCACTAAAAATGTTCTCTAAAATTGGATAATTAGTTCTAGAAAACTTCTCTTACAACCTAATTTTACCCCTAATTTATTTGTTGTTTGATATTTCTTTTTTTTTATAATAAGTTGTTAATTAAGATTACGTGTATCACGTTGTATTTTAGTAAACAAGCGAGTCGTTATAATAAAATATCTCTAACGGACACAACACAATTTTCCAAACGGTAACGTAACTGTGTAAGTTCACTCCAATCATAATTAATCTAATCAAAAACCCTGGGGGTATTTTTCGAGCCACATCGACACACTAAGGCAAGGCTACAGTTGATAATAAGATTAAAAAGCAAATACAATAACGCCAAATACTATTATTTCAGTTTGTTTGCTGATTGACACGATGAGACTGTAATATCTTAATTTTCAAATTATTCGCGAACATGAGAATTTTGTTAACGTAATATTTATTTGCAACGAATTTTCTTGTGAAATATCTTAACGTGTTCAATTTGTTTGAAGCACCATTTACTCATTACTAATTTTCTATTCTATACACGTTATAATAAAGACAATAGTATTTATTATAACGTCTTTTGTTCATTATAAATGGTTGGTTCCACACTCGTATTATAAAATATGTAAATTATATAAATATTCTTTGCCTAATATCACAATAGTTGGACTATTGTAGTCGGACACAATAGTCGGACACAGTGTCGAATTGCCGTCATATTATAAGAGGTTTCGTTATAGTATCTCGCAGCTGAAGAGGATATTACAGATTGAAAATATTTTAAATCTCGTCCGTCTGTATGATTAAACTTATTATTACTTACACCTGCAGCTTCGTCCGTGTCAATGTTATTGTGGGACAACTACTTTTTGTTAGGTTTAAAATTCTTTGTATAATAACCAATAAGAAATTATTGGTTATTGGTAAATAATAACAATTCTCATACGAATTGATTAATTAAACTAGATCATTATCGGTGCCCGCAATGCTTAAAACTTCTTTTACAGGTATATTATAAAGTTAGTTATAATATATGTAATAACATTATCATAATTTGATATATGTCACTCTATATCAAATCAATATATACTGACAAATCGAAAAGTAAAATAAAATACAAAAATTATACTGAAAAAAGTACAATAAATAATACGTCAGCTGTGTAGTAACTACAATTTTATTTAGCCATAATATTAATTAATATAGCATATTCCTTTAGCCCCACAAAAATATTACTCACAGATATAAATGTTAAGTATATTGGGAGCATTTGTCAGATCGGATAGCATAACTGGGGCATAAATCTACTTGATAGAATTTCATATTTTACACCGACGACGAAGACGCGTCGGGGAAACTGGCGTACTACGGAGATTCTGGATTACGATCTAAAAATGATGATCCATAATTGCCGTGACTGGATCATCGGCGTACTGGCTATCCAGAGCTGCTTAGGACTCCAAAATCCCATAAAAGCCAATTATAGCATAAGATGAGAAGTCAACAAAGACACAATCCAAGTCAACAAAAACTTTTTGTTACTGATTTGCATTCCTAAAATATAGTTTAGGATGCGCCCTGGAGCTGGAGCAAAGCTGCAGGCACAAAATAAAATAAAGTTATAATAACTTCATGGTCTGCACGTCCATATAGTGATAATAATAATAATAATAAAAATTGATAGCGTGATATGGATTTGTCACACGTCGAATGCTATCACGTGAAAATTATTAAGCATATGTTAACACGATTTAAACTCCATGAGTCCTTGAATATTCAATTAATTCATTATTTATTAATTATTTAATTAATATGTTTTTGTTTTATCACAATCGGCGTATAATTATTTATAAAGTTATTTAAAGTCAATAGGAAAATTCATTAGGAAACTAAAAATATTAATGCTGTTAAAGTTGAACCAAATTGAATAATTTAAGTATTGGTATATAAAAATAATAATTTATGTATATGTTATTATTTATTTGACTACATATTTATTTGCTGTATGAAGTAATGATGACTCTAAAATGATTGTTTCTGTGAATGTATTGAGGATGACTGACGTCTCTGAGTAAGAGTTCGTGGTATTTAATAGCATGCATTTCTCCTCATGCATGCCTCGTCGACTGAAAACCGATTACACTGTGATCGGTCTTGATCCCTACAACAAGTAACGTACAACTGTTTCGATGTTTTGTGAATTCTTCTTCTTTCGGAAGGTGATACTATCTCTAATGTCTGCCTTCGTCCCTGTTGTGATGGCGACAAGAATGTTTTCGAATTGTTTTTCTAAACCCTTTTTCTGTTCACCTGACATCATCTTCGGTACTCCCAAGTCCTTAAAATGATCGCTTCTTGCCTGTACTACGCATGTACATACATAATTGCAACCGTAGTGCAACCGTATTTAACTGCACTTAAGGCTTTGAAGAGTTGACGAGTGATTGGATTGGTAGTGAATAGAGCGTATTTTGATTCAGTTCTTATTAAAACCAAAATCAAAATATTGTTTATTCAATTAGGCTCACAAAAGCACATTTGAATCTTATTAAAGATACTATCGGTTCGAAATGGAGATTCTATCGTGAAGTTAAGTTGTTATCCTTTATTAATATTTATAATGACGTCCTTATGAAAGAATAAGCAGTTGACACAAAAAACCATGGACGCGGGCAAAGCTGCGGGTGTAAATAGTTTAATCGTACAAACGGACGAAATTCAGAATATTTTGAATCTATAATGCCCTCTTCATCCACGAGATACTATAGTGCAGAAAGGTGTGAACAAACACTCTGATCTGATGACCACACTCTTAAACTTCACTCTCATAATATGACGTCAATTCGACAATGTGTCCGATTATAGTTTCCCACTATTGGGATACAAAGCAAAGTACAAGAAATGGATTTACAAGATTTCAAAGCAAGGGAATGTAACACACTAAAATCATTTCACAACACATAAAAACCAATAACTGCTTAAAGACCCGGCCTGGAAATCAAACCTAAGACCTAGAGATCTGCAGCCTTTCATGTAGTAACTAGACAAACGAAACATACATATATCTTCGTATCCATTACCGGCGAATAGGGCTAATGTTATTGCCATCCTATAATTAATTTCGATGTTGAACTCGAATTGACAAATTAATGTAGGGATTCTGTGTTATATGGGTTCTTTAGGTCAATATCCTCACGAACGTTTCTTCGTTTTAATATTGACGTACAAAACTTTACTATTTACATTAAAGATTACTTTGTAATACACACAATTACTTGGTGGCAGGGCTTTGTGCAAGCCCGTCTGGGTAGGTACCACTTACTCATCAGATATTCTACCGCCATAGAGTAATACTTATTATTATTGTGTTGCGGTTTGAAGGATGAGTAAGCCAGTGTAACGTGTAAACGTGTACGGCACGAGGGACATAACATCTCCCAAAGTTGGTGGCGCATTGGTTTAATGTAGGGAATGGTTATTATTTCTTAAAGTGTCAATATCTATGGGCGGTGGTGACCACTAATCATCAGGTGGCTCATTGCCCCGTCCGCCTACCTATTACATAAAAAAAAACATTAAAATAACTTGTAAATGTTAACCGAATGTGCTTAAAGTAAATGGCTGCTCTTTAAGGATCAAGTTTGGAGCTGACTCTTCCACGCTGCTCCAAAGCGGTTGGTGGCTACACATGTGGCATAAATTCAATGATCAATCAATAATCGTTTCAGGTGTACGCGTTTTAACCACTGGATCATCATCACATCTCGGTCAGCGCCCAAGGAATACATAAACGCAATACCTGCATTTTATATCGGATGAAAATCCTCAAGATGTGTAACCAATCCCCAGACATTAGTATTTCGCTTATTATATGTCAAAGTGTTAGCATAGTTCAATGTTAAGCGGCGTTCAAACTTTACTTAGGGCGTGGCTCCATTAACCCGATGAATGATGGCTTGCTAGATATGATCGCAATCAACTTCATAAAATAATTACAATACCATCGTAGTACCTTCAAATATGTTAGTAGATAAAGGGTCGAACACACCTTGCGACCAGACGAAGATTAAAGCAGCATAGATCGTTTGGTCGCTAACGTCCTTGTGCAATTTATATATACAAATAGTCTTGAAGTCGTAACCACTTTACTTTGTCGCAAGGTTGTCGGGTGTCATTAATTCCATATCGCTAAAGTAATAGTCGCAATGTCGAGTTATTTGTTCCTGTCTTTTTCATTTTAGTACGTATATAAAATAATACAATTAAATTTATATATATCTAAAGATATAAGTTACTATTAAGCCCAGTGGTTAGAACGCATGCATCGTAACCGATGATTTCGTGTTCAAACCCAGGCAAGCACCACTGAATTTTGATGTGCTTAATTTGTATTTATAATTCATCTCGTGCTCGGCGGTGAATGAAAACATCGTGAGGAA